>NW_027476290.1:112500-120000 GCF_051020955.1 Megalopta genalis
AGGGATCAGAACGCGTAATTTCATGTATAAAGTTTAATTAAACTCCCAATAGTTTGTCGGGAAACATCGATAGTTCGATCGCGCGAGAGAGACAGAGAAACGAACAGTCTTTTTTTCGATTTACGGCTAAAATAAATTTTTCTAATTTTTTTCAATAACATATTCCTGCTAAAATAACTTTTTTACATAGGGATTAAGCATTTAGAACGATACATTGTTTAAAATAAGGGCACTTTACTCTTGTCATTTTACGGTTTTTTCAATTTTCTGAAAAATCCTATCATTAGATTTTTTTAAAAATACGATATTCTTGCTTAACTAACGTTTCTACATAGGGATTAAGCATTTAGAACGAAATCTAATGTCAGAAAATGGCACTTTACTCTTGACATTTTTCGGTTTTTTCAATTTTCTGGGAAATCCTATCATTAGATTTTTTTAAAAATACGATATTCTTGCTTAACTAACGTTTTTACATAGGGATTAAGCATTTAGAACGAAATCTAATGTAGGAAAATGGTACTTTACTCTTGATCGGTACGTTGGGACTTTGAAAATATTCGGGCGTTCCAATCGCTCGTCTGTTGCATCATAGCGCGTCTCGGCGCAATCGACCGATTCGCTCGATCCATTATTTTCGATTTACGGCTAAAATAAATTTTTCTCATTTTATTCAATAACATATTCCTGCTTAAATAACTTTTTTACATAGGGATTAAGCATTTAGAACGATACATTGTTTAAAATAAGGGCACTTTACTCTTGACATTTTACGGTTTTTTCAATTTTCTGAAAAATCCTATCATTAGATTTTTTTAAAAATACGATATTCTTGCTTAACTAACGTTTCTACATAGGGATTAAGCATTTAGAACGAAATCTAATGTCAGAAAATGGCACTTTACTCTTGACATTTTTCGGTTTTTTCAATTTTCTGGAAAATCCTATCATTAGATTTTTTTAAAAATACGATATTCTTGCTTAACTAACGTTTTTACATAGGGATTAAGCATTTAGAACGAAATCTAATGTAGGAAAATGGTACTTTACTCTTGATCGGTACGTTGGGACTTTGAAAATATTCGGGCGTTCCAATCGCTCGTCTGTTGCATCATAGCGCGTCTCGGCGCAATCGACCGATTCGCTCGATCCATTATTTTCGATTTACGGCTAAAATAAATTTTTCTCATTTTATTCAATAACATATTCCTGCTTAAATAACTTTTTTACATATGGATTAAGCATTTAGAACGATACATTGTTTAAAATAAGGGCACTTTACTCTTGACATTTTACGGTTTTTTCAATTTTCTGAAAAATCCTATCATTAGATTTTTTTAAAAATACGATATTCTTGCTTAACTAACGTTTCTACATAGGGATTAAGCATTTAGAACGAAATCTAATGTCAGAAAATGGCACTTTACTCTTGACATTTTTCGGTTTTTTCAATTTTCTGGGAAATCCTATCATTAGATTTTTTTAAAAATACGATATTCTTGCTTAACTAACGTTTCTACATAGGGATTAAGCATTTAGAACGAAATCTAATGTCAGAAAATGGCACTTTACTCTTGACATTTTTCGGTTTTTTCAATTTTCTGGAAAATCCTATCATTAGATTTTTTTAAAAATACGATATTCTTGCTTAACTAACGTTTTTACATAGGGATTAAGCATTTAGAACGAAATCTAATGTAGGAAAATGGTACTTTACTCTTGATCGGTACGTTGGGACTTTGAAAATATTCGGGCGTTCCAATCGCTCGTCTGTTGCATCATAGCGCGTCTCGGCGCAATCGACCGATTCGCTCGATCCATTATTTTCGATTTACGGCTAAAATAAATTTTTCTCATTTTATTCAATAACATATTCCTGCTTAAATAACTTTTTTACATAGGGATTAAGCATTTAGAACGATACATTGTTTAAAATAAGGGCACTTTACTCTTGATATTTTACGGTTTTTTCAATTTTCTGAAAAATCCTATCATTAGATTTTTTTTAAAAATACGATATTCTTGCTTAACTAACGTTTCTACATAGGGATTAAGCATTTAGAACGAAATCTAATGTCAGAAAATGGCACTTTACTCTTGACATTTTTCGGTTTTTTCAATTTTCTGGGAAATCCTATCATTAGATTTTTTTAAAAATACGATATTCTTGCTTAACTAACGTTTTTACATAGGGATTAAGCATTTAGAACGAAATCTAATGTAGGAAAATGGTACTTTACTCTTGATCGGTACGTTGGGACTTTGAAAATATTCGGGCGTTCCAATCGCTCGTCTGTTGCATCATAGCGCGTCTCGGCGCAATCGACCGATTCGCTCGATCCATTATTTTCGATTTACGGCTAAAATAAATTTTTCTCATTTTATTCAATAACATATTCCTGCTTAAATAACTTTTTTACATAGGGATTAAGCATTTAGAACGATACATTGTTTAAAATAAGGGCACTTTACTCTTGACATTTCACGGTTTTTTCAATTTTCTGAAAAATCCTATCATTAGATTTTTTTAAAAATACGATATTCTTGCTTAACTAACGTTTCTACATAGGGATTAAGCATTTAGAACGAAATCTAATGTCAGAAAATGGCACTTTACTCTTGACATTTTTCGGTTTTTTCAATTTTCTGGAAAATCCTATCATTAGATTTTTTTAAAAATACGATATTCTTGCTTAACTAACGTTTTTACATAGGGATTAAGCATTTAGAACGAAATCTAATGTAGGAAAATGGTACTTTACTCTTGATCGGTACGTTGGGACTTTGAAAATATTCGGGCGTTCCAATCGCTCGTCTGTTGCATCATAGCGCGTCTCGGCGCAATCGACCGATTCGCTCGATCCATTATTTTCGATTTACGGCTAAAATAAATTTTTCTCATTTTATTCAATAACATATTCCTGCTTAAATAACTTTTTTACATAGGGATTAAGCATTTAGAACGATACATTGTTTAAAATAAGGGCACTTTACTCTTGATATTTTACGGTTTTTTCAATTTTCTGAAAAATCCTATCATTAGATTTTTTTTAAAAATACGATATTCTTGCTTAACTAACGTTTCTACATAGGGATTAAGCATTTAGAACGAAATCTAATGTCAGAAAATGGCACTTTACTCTTGACATTTTTCGGTTTTTTCAATTTTCTGGGAAATCCTATCATTAGATTTTTTTAAAAATACGATATTCTTGCTTAACTAACGTTTTTACATAGGGATTAAGCATTTAGAACGAAATCTAATGTAGGAAAATGGTACTTTACTCTTGATCGGTACGTTGGGACTTTGAAAATATTCGGGCGTTCCAATCGCTCGTCTGTTGCATCATAGCGCGTCTCGGCGCAATCGACCGATTCGCTCGATCCATTATTTTCGATTTACGGCTAAAATAAATTTTTCTCATTTTATTCAATAACATATTCTTGCTTAAATAACTTTTTTACATAGGGATTAAGCATTTAGAACGATACATTGTTTAAAATAAGGGCACTTTACTCTTGACATTTTACGGTTTTTTCAATTTTCTGAAAAATCCTATCATTAGATTTTTTTAAGAATACGATATTCTTGCTTAACTAACGTTTCTACATAGGGATTAAGCATTTAGAACGAAATCTAATGTCAGAAAATGGCACTTTACTCTTGACATTTTTCGGTTTTTTCAATTTTCTGGAAAATCCTATCATTAGATTTTTTTAAAAATACGATATTCTTGCTTAACTAACGTTTTTACATAGGGATTAAGTATTTAGAACGAAATCTAATGTAGGAAAATGGTACTTTACTCTTGATCGGTACGTTGGGACTTTGAAAATATTCGGGCGTACGCGGCGCGCTCGGCGCTTCGAACAGCTCCGGTGTCCCCATTATTTTCGATTTACGGCTAAAATAAATTTTTCTAATTTTTTTCAATAACATATTCCTGCTAAAATAACTTTTTTACATAGGGATTAAGCATTTAGAACGATACATTGTTTAAAATAAGGGCACTTTACTCTTGATATTTTACGGTTTTTTCAATTTTCTGAAAAATCCTATCATTAGATTTTTTTAAAAATACGATATTCTTGCTTAACTAACGTTTCTACATAGGGATTAAGCATTTAGAACGAAATCTAATGTCAGAAAATGGCACTTTACTCTTGACATTTTTCGGTTTTTTAAATTTTCTGGGAAATCCTATCATTAGATTTTTTTAAAAATACGATATTCTTGCTTAACTAACGTTTTTACATAGGGATTAAGCATTTAGAACGAAATCTAATGTAGGAAAATGGTACTTTACTCTTGATCGGTACGTTGGGACTTTGAAAATATTCGGGCGTTCCAATCGCTCGTCTGTTGCATCATAGCGCGTCTCGGCGCAATCGACCGATTCGCTCGATCAATTATTTTCGATTTACGGCTAAAATAAATTTTTCTCATTTTATTCAATAACATATTCCTGCTTAAATAACTTTTTTACATATGGATTAAGCATTTAGAACGATACATTGTTTAAAATAAGGGCACTTTACTCTTGACATTTTACGGTTTTTTCAATTTTCTGAAAAATCCTATCATTAGATTTTTTTAAAAATACGATATTCTTGCTTAACTAACGTTTCTACATAGGGATTAAACATTTAGAACGAAATCTAATGTCAGAAAATGGCACTTTACTCTTGACATTTTTCGGTTTTTTCAATTTTCTGGGAAATCCTATCATTAGATTTTTTTAAAAATACGATATTCTTGCTTAACTAACGTTTTTACATAGGGATTAAGCATTTAGAACGAAATCTAATGTAGGAAAATGGTACTTTACTCTTGATCGGTACGTTGGGACTTTGAAAATATTCGGGCGTTCCAATCGCTCGTCTGTTGCATCATAGCGCGTCTCGGCGCAATCGACCGATTCGCTCGATCCATTATTTTCGATTTACGGCTAAAATAAATTTTTCTAATTTTTTTCAATAACATATTCCTGCTTAAATAACTTTTTTACATAGGGATTAAGCCTTTAGAACGATACATTGTTTAAAATAAGGGCACTTTACTCTTGACATTTTACGGTTTTTTCAATTTTCTGAAAAATCCTATCATTAGATTTTTTTAAAAATACGATATTCTTGCTTAACTAACGTTTCTACATAGGGATTAAGCATTTAGAACGAAATCTAATGTCAGAAAATGGCACTTTACTCTTGACATTTTTCGGTTTTTTCAATTTTCTGGGAAATCCTATCATTAGATTTTTTTAAAAATACGATATTCTTGCTTAACTAACGTTTTTACATAGGGATTAAGCATTTAGAACGAAATCTAATGTAGGAAAATGGTACTTTACTCTTGATCGGTACGTTGGGACTTTGAAAATATTCGGGCGTTCCAATCGCTCGTCTGTTGCATCATAGCGCGTCTCGGCGCAATCGACCGATTCGCTCGATCCATTATTTTCGATTTACGGCTAAAATAAATTTTTCTCATTTTATTCAATAACATATTCCTGCTTAAATAACTTTTTTACATATGGATTAAGCATTTAGAACGATACATTGTTTAAAATAAGGGCACTTTACTCTTGACATTTTACGGTTTTTTCAATTTTCTGAAAAATCCTATCATTAGATTTTTTTAAAAATACGATATTCTTGCTTAACTAACGTTTCTACATAGGGATTAAGCATTTAGAACGAAATCTAATGTCAGAAAATGGCACTTTACTCTTGACATTTTTCGGTTTTTTCAATTTTCTGGGAAATCCTATCATTAGATTTTTTTAAAAATACGATATTCTTGCTTAACTAACGTTTTTACATAGGGATTAAGCATTTAGAACGAAATCTAATGTAGGAAAATGGTACTTTACTCTTGATCGGTACGTTGGGACTTTGAAAATATTCGGGCGTTCCAATCGCTCGTCTGTTGCATCATAGCGCGTCTCGGCGCAATCGACCGATTCGCTCGATCCATTATTTTCGATTTACGGCTAAAATAAATTTTTCTCATTTTATTCAATAACATATTCTTGCTTAAATAACTTTTTTACATAGGGATTAAGCATTTAGAACGATACATTGTTTAAAATAAGGGCACTTTACTCTTGACATTTTACGGTTTTTTCAATTTTCTGAAAAATCCTATCATTAGATTTTTTTAAGAATACGATATTCTTGCTTAACTAACGTTTCTACATAGGGATTAAGCATTTAGAACGAAATCTAATGTCAGAAAATGGCACTTTACTCTTGACATTTTTCGGTTTTTCCAATTTTCTGGAAAATCCTATCATTAGATTTTTTTAAAAATACGATATTCTTGCTTAACTAACGTTTTTACATAGGGATTAAGCATTTAGAACGAAATCTAATGTAGGAAAATGGTCCTTTACTCTTGATCGGTACGTTGGGACTTTGAAAATATTCGGCCGTACGCGGCGCGTCTCGGCGCTTCGAACAGCTCCGGTGTCCCCATTATTTTCGATTTACGGCTAAAATAAATTTTTCTAATTTTTTTCAATTACATATTCTTGCTTAAATAACTTTTTTACATAGGGATTAAGCATTTAGAACGACATGTTGTTTAAAATAATGGTACTTTACTCTTGTGATTTTTCGGTTTTTTTTGATTATTTTGAAAAATAAATTTTTGTAATTTTTTTAAATACGATATTCGTGATCAGTGAACGATTTCACATATGGATTAAGCATTTAGAATCGTGCGGAAGCGTTATTAAAAAAGTTTACTCGATGCGATGGGACTTTGAAAAGTTTGTGAAAATTTTCATATTGGGAAAAAATGTGTAATTTTTTGTCTAGTTTACGGTAGTGTAATTTATTTTAATGTTTACTATAAATTTTTTTTTCGTTCGTTCACGCGCTATGTTACAACAGCACGGCCGGGCGGTCTGTTGCCGCGGCGGTTTACACTCATAAGCGCGCGTGCTATTCGGCCGGCGGCGCCGGCGTCCTTGCCGGCCGTTCGGTATCTATAAGAGATATACGGTCCGTGCGAGGCGGACGGAGCAGAGCGGGTTTTGGGCCAATTCTACGATCTCGGTCGAGAAGCTGTCTCAGAGCTCCTTCGGGGCTTCGGTCCTGACTGTTTCGTGCCGTTTACGTTACGGACTTTTCTCCACACAGCGTGGCCACGGGTCGGTGTCTTTGACCGAATGGCCCATATGTGGCAAGCCCTACGGGGTTGGTTACCCGTATGCACTTTGTATGTATACTCGTACTCACTGAGCAATCGACTCTTCTGTCCGAGCGATGGAAAAATTTTTTAAAATGCATCTGTAAGATTTGGAAGCAAATCGTACCAATTGAAAACTGTGGCTAAAATGAATAGCCCAGTGGAGAGAGAAAACTATCAAAAAACTGATTTTTTAAATCAAGAGGTGTCAGAAATCGAAATGCCTAGCGCGAGCGGAAGAACACGCTTTCTCGCCAGTCCAGCATGTGTCCTGTCCGTTCTTCCTCGGCTTGCCGATTTTGCCC
>NW_027476290.1:122500-125000 GCF_051020955.1 Megalopta genalis
TTCCAATATATCTCAAAGAGAGAGGAGAGGAGGAGAGAAAATGAATTCGATTAGTTTGTGGATAAGAATTCATATAAAAAAAAAAGATATTGTTGAGCCCGCCAGATCATTCGTGCGTGATTTACACGGCCAGACGTGTGTACTACACGTATTAGGCCTTTGATCTGCGTTGCGTAGGCCACAACAAATCTTTCAAAGAGAGAGAGATATATGTGTTGTTGGGGTTTGTGATTATGAAGGTGCCCCAACGCACAAAAATATATAAAAATGTACAAAGTTGGGATGTGGTGTGGTGGAGAAGAGTTGGGCCCGACCAGATCATTCGTGCGTGATTTACACGGCAGACGTGTGTACTACACGTATTAGGCCTTTGATCTGCGTTGCGTAGGCCATCTTCCTTCCAAGACACACACGTGTTGGGGTTTGTGTGATTTTATGATAGTGCCTCAACACGGAAAAATAAGCGTACGAGAAGAGTTGGGCCCGACCAGATCATTCGTGCGTGATTTATACACGGCCAGACGCGTATTATATTACACGTATTAGGCCTTTGATCTGCGTTGCGTAGGCCATCTTCTCGATAGAGAGAAAGCCAATGTATTCTTTTTTCTTTCTTTACACACACACACACAGTTGTAGTAGGACAGGGAGGGATGCGAGCGTGCTAATCACGCTTCCTCAAGTCTTCGCTGTGGTGTAAAAAAAAAAGAAAAAAAGGAATCGTTGGGAAAGTCCAAAGGACGAAAATATCGGGCAGTCTGAAGATAACTTAATGCTCGTTTACATTGGTATCAAGAGAGACCGGCTTGTGTAGCTCGTTTCAATGCTGTGTCGTTGTCATTGACACCCTACTCTGTTGCGCGCTAGTGGCAGCATGAGCGTGGGACGTATATATATATGACACCCAGCTAGAGCCGGCCGTGAGTCCGTCCGGTGTAAATAACGACGAAAGGAGAGAGAAACTTTTCGAATCCAGTATCGGGTTGATAATTGTCCAGTTTGAATATCCATATCCCCGTCGTTTTTGGAGGTGATATACTCTCTGTGTTTCTTCGATAGAAGGCTTTTCAATGTTCTATTCGCTCCGACCGTCGAACTTGCAAGAAAACAGTGGTTTTGGATTTGCTCGTACATATATATATGGTTTCGACGGAAATATCTCGTTCTTTAAGGGACAATTATGTCGTTGTACGACGACTCCCGAATCTCCTTCGCGCGCTGGTTGGAGCTCTTCGGGTATCGGCTTGTTCCGAAATATAACACAAAAATGTGGTGGATAGCAAATACACATTATATATATATGAGAGAATAAAAGGGAAAAATTACCCTGAACGGTGGATCACTTGGCTCGTGGGTCGATGAAGAACGCAGCTAATTGCGCGTCAACGTGTGAACTGCAGGACACATGAACATCGACATTTCGAACGCACATTGCGGTCCACGGATACAATTCCTGGACCACGCCTGGCTGAGGGTCGTTTACGTACTTATAAACTGCTTGCGTTGATGGCACTTGTTGCCTATATACGTACGAGCGAATGATGGGCGCTTCGTCGGCGTTTGTCGCGGTCCTATGAATATTGAGAAATTTTACGTACGTCTAACAGTCTTCGAGAGAGATGGAAATCGTGTTCGAACTAGCGTGAGTGTGGAAGGCGGTGTCGTGTGTCGTATATGTTTTATATACGTCCGCCCGTCTGAAACACCGCTTCGAAGCGGTGACAAAATCTTTTTCGGGACGATTCGTATCCGTAGAACTATCGAGATTTCACTGGTACATTTTCAACGCGCTCCCGACGTCGCCTGAAATGAAACGAGATGGGTTTAACCCACGAAAGCGTACTACACGAGTCTGTCCTATGTGAAGACTGTGTACAGAGATCGAACGAACGCATGAAAGAAATTGAACGAAAGAACACATAACCCGCAAAAATATAGAGTAGAATTGTGACCGTTGCTTCGAATTTGAATTTATATGTATATATATATCATAGCCCCAGGGAGTGGAACCTATGAGTGTGGAAGGATGTCTCTTACCGTTATGTTGCCAGAGGAAAAAAAGTCTCTCTCTTCGTACGACACATTTGTGTACGAATTGTATCGATGGCTATATAGATCCGATGTTGCACATATTCTGAGTAAAGAACACCCCACCCGGGTTACCGTCCTAAAACTCTTCTATTGGTGTGGCTATGATGTGTGTGTCAACGCAATCGCGAGTCTGGTTCTACGGGAAAACCGTTTGTCGGTCGCCCCATATATCTTTTTGTTCTCTTCAAATGATCGAATAGCGAAACCGCACGAGATCAATCGGTCGTCTAGTCCCCGAAAGTACTTTTCGGACGGACGTTAAAGTTATACCGATTGTAATCGTCTTGCGAGTGTTTCGAAGATCTATATTTGGAGAGGATATCGAATTTTATAAAAGATATATTGGTGAGGCGCGATAAACGGTTTTTTTTTTGCTTTAAGGGTTTTTTGTGTTTTTTTTATTTTTTTT
>NW_027476290.1:130000-155000 GCF_051020955.1 Megalopta genalis
CGTTGCATTCGGCGAAAATTAAGCTTCCTATTGGTCAGTCGCGTTTCCGTGCCCAACCGAGCACAGGCCGGAATGCCGCTGATGTTGGCTCTATTTTCCAAAGCAACACGCCGCTGGCACTTTGTGTTTTTCAAGGTTACGGAAAGCAATACGCCGCTGGTACGAACCAATACGCCGCTGGAAAAAAAAGCAATACGCCGCTGGTACGAACCAATACGCCGCTGGAAAAAAAGCAATACGCCGCTGGTACGAACCAATACGCCGCTGGTACTTTGTAATAAGAATTACATTATAAGATAGAAAGCACTACGCCGCTGGACATAAAATCTCCATTATCCGAACGAAAGCAATACGCCGCTGGTACTTTATTTTATTATAATAATTTAATTATAAGACAGAAACCGCTGATACTTGGTTGTAAAATCTCCATTATCCGAACGAAAGTAACACGCCGCTGGTACTTTATTTTATTATAATAATTTAATTATAAGACAGAAACCGCTGATACTTGGTTGTAAAATCTCCATTATCCGAACGAAAGTAACACGCCGCTGGTACTTTATTTTATTATAATAATTTAATTATAAGACAGAAACCGCTGGTACTTGGTTGTAAAATCTCCATTATCCGAACGAAAGCAATACGCCGTTGGTACTTGGTTATAAAATTTTCATTACAAGATAGAAAGCAATATGCCGCTGGTTATATTAATGTAATCTTATGGAAAGCATTACGCCGCTGGAACTTTGACCATTGCAATAATCGATCGGAAGCTATACACAGCAAGGAATACGAATATTATACCAAGAGATCGAAAACAATACGCTGTTCGGACGTTTTGACTAGCTGTCGCACAGTGCAGACGCGCCGACCCGTCGCTCCGCATTTCGAGCGCAATTTCAGTGGTTTTTCAGTTCAGAAAATTACAGAGAGTGTTTGGTTGTGTTGCAGGAGTCAAACTGAATGATTTGATGCATAAAGTTTAATTAAACTCCCATTACTTTGCCGGGAAACATCGATTATTCCGATCTAGAAAGAGACAGAGACAGTCGATCCGCGTTATGTTAAATATTTCAAGGTTCCCGATTCCACAAAATTATAAAAAGTATACGGCTGTGTAGCGGGGATCAAAACGAGTAATTTCATGTATAAAGTTTAATTAATCTCCCAATAGTTTGCCGGGAAACATCGATTATTCCGATCTAGAAAGAGACAGAGATAGTCGATCCGCGTTATGTTAAATATTGCAAGGTTCCCGATTCCACAAAATTATAAAAAGTATACGGCTGTGTAGCAGGGATCAGAACGCGTAATTTCATGTATAAAGTTTAATTAAACTCCCAATAGTTTGTCGGGAAACATCGATAGTTCGATCGCGCGAGAGAGACAGAGAAACGAACAGTCTTTTTTTCGATTTACGGCTAAAATAAATTTTTCTAATTTTTTTCAATAACATATTCCTGCTAAAATAACTTTTTTACATAGGGATTAAGCATTTAGAACGATACATTGTTTAAAATAAGGGCACTTTACTCTTGTCATTTTACGGTTTTTTCAATTTTCTGAAAAATCCTATCATTAGATTTTTTTAAAAATACGATATTCTTGCTTAACTAACGTTTCTACATAGGGATTAAGCATTTAGAACGAAATCTAATGTCAGAAAATGGCACTTTACTCTTGACATTTTTCGGTTTTTTCAATTTTCTGGAAAATCCTATCATTAGATTTTTTTAAAAATACGATATTCTTGCTTAACTAACGTTTTTACATAGGGATTAAGCATTTAGAACGAAATCTAATGTAGGAAAATGGTACTTTACTCTTGATCGGTACGTTGGGACTTTGAAAATATTCGGGCGTTCCAATCGCTCGTCTGTTGCATCATAGCGCGTCTCGGCGCAATCGACCGATTCGCTCGATCCATTATTTTCGATTTACGGCTAAAATAAATTTTTCTCATTTTATTCAATAACATATTCCTGCTTAAATAACTTTTTTACATATGGATTAAGCATTTAGAACGATACATTGTTTAAAATAAGGGCACTTTACTCTTGACATTTTACGGTTTTTTCAATTTTCTGAAAAATCCTATCATTAGATTTTTTTAAAAATACGATATTCTTGCTTAACTAACGTTTCTACATAGGGATTAAGCATTTAGAACGAAATCTAATGTCAGAAAATGGCACTTTACTCTTGACATTTTTCGGTTTTTTCAATTTTCTGGGAAATCCTATCATTAGATTTTTTTAAAAATACGATATTCTTGCTTAACTAACGTTTTTACATAGGGATTAAGCATTTAGAACGAAATCTAATGTAGGAAAATGGTACTTTACTCTTGATCGGTACGTTGGGACTTTGAAAATATTCGGGCGTTCCAATCGCTCGTCTGTTGCATCATAGCGCGTCTCGGCGCAATCGACCGATTCGCTCGATCCATTATTTTCGATTTACGGCTAAAATAAATTTTTCTCATTTTATTCAATAACATATTCTTGCTTAAATAACTTTTTTACATAGGGATTAAGCATTTAGAACGATACATTGTTTAAAATAAGGGCACTTTACTCTTGACATTTTACGGATTTTTCAATTTTCTGAAAAATCCTATCATTAGATTTTTTTTTAAGAATACGATATTCTTGCTTAACTAACGTTTCTACATAGGGATTAAGCATTTAGAACGAAATCTAATGTCAGAAAATGGCACTTTACTCTTGACATTTTTCGGTTTTTTTCAATTTTCTGGAAAATCCTATCATTAGATTTTTTTAAAAATACGATATTCTTGCTTAACTAACGTTTTTACATAGGGATTAAGCATTTAGAACGAAATCTAATGTAGGAAAATGGTACTTTACTCTTGATCGGTACGTTGGGACTTTGAAAATATTCGGGCGTACGCGGCGCGCTCGGCGCTTCGAACAGCTCCGGTGTCCCCATTATTTTCGATTTACGGCTAAAATAAATTTTTCTAATTTTTTTCAATAACATATTCCTGCTAAAATAACTTTTTTACATAGGGATTAAGCATTTAGAACGATACATTGTTTAAAATAAGGGCACTTTACTCTTGACATTTTACGGTTTTTTCAATTTTCTGAAAAATCCTATCATTAGATTTTTTTAAAAATACGATATTCTTGCTTAACTAACGTTTCTACATAGGGATTAAGCATTTAGAACGAAATCTAATGTCAGAAAATGGCACTTTACTCTTGACATTTTACGGTTTTTTCAATTTTCTGGGAAATCCTATCATTAGATTTTTTTAAAAATACGATATTCTTGCTTAACTAACGTTTTTACATAGGGATTAAGCATTTAGAACGAAATCTAATGTAGGAAAATGGTACTTTACTCTTGATCGGTACGTTGGGACTTTGAAAATATTCGGGCGTTCCAATCGCTCGTCTGTTGCATCATAGCGCGTCTCGGCGCAATCGACCGATTCGCTCGATCCATTATTTTCGATTTACGGCTAAAATAAATTTTTCTCATTTTATTCAATAACATATTCCTGCTTAAATAACTTTTTTACATAGGGATTAAGCATTTAGAACGATACATTGTTTAAAATAAGGGCACTTTACTCTTGACATTTTACGGTTTTTTCAATTTTCTGAAAAATCCTATCATTAGATTTTTTTAAAAATACGATATTCTTGCTTAACTAACGTTTCTACATAGGGATTAAGCATTTAGAACGAAATCTAATGTCAGAAAATGGCACTTTACTCTTGACATTTTTCGGTTTTTTCAATTTTCTGGGAAATCCTATCATTAGATTTTTTTAAAAATACGATATTCTTGCTTAACTAACGTTTTTACATAGGGATTAAGCATTTAGAACGAAATCTAATGTAGGAAAATGGTACTTTACTCTTGATCGGTACGTTGGGACTTTGAAAATATTCGGGCGTTCCAATCGCTCGTCTGTTGCATCATAGCGCGTCTCGGCGCAATCGACCGATTCGCTCGATCAATTATTTTCGATTTACGGCTAAAATAAATTTTTCTCATTTTATTCAATAACATATTCCTGCTTAAATAACTTTTTTACATATGGATTAAGCATTTAGAACGATACATTGTTTAAAATAAGGGCACTTTACTCTTGACATTTTACGGTTTTTTCAATTTTCTGAAAAATCCTATCATTAGATTTTTTTTTAAGAATACGATATTCTTGCTTAACTAACGTTTCTACATAGGGATTAAGCATTTAGAACGAAATCTAATGTCAGAAAATGGCACTTTACTCTTGACATTTTTCGGTTTTTTCAATTTTCTGGAAAATCCTATCATTAGATTTTTTTAAAAATACGATATTCTTGCTTAACTAACGTTTTTACATAGGGATTAAGTATTTAGAACGAAATCTAATGTAGGAAAATGGTACTTTACTCTTGATCGGTACGTTGGGACTTTGAAAATATTCGGGCGTACGCGGCGCGCTCGGCGCTTCGAACAGCTCCGGTGTCCCCATTATTTTCGATTTACGGCTAAAATAAATTTTTCTAATTTTTTTCAATAACATATTCCTGCTAAAATAACTTTTTTACATAGGGATTAAGCATTTAGAACGATACATTGTTTAAAATAAGGGCACTTTACTCTTGATATTTTACGGTTTTTTCAATTTTCTGAAAAATCCTATCATTAGATTTTTTTAAAAATACGATATTCTTGCTTAACTAACGTTTCTACATAGGGATTAAGCATTTAGAACGAAATCTAATGTCAGAAAATGGCACTTTACTCTTGACATTTTTCGGTTTTTTCAATTTTCTGGGAAATCCTATCATTAGATTTTTTTAAAAATACGATATTCTTGCTTAACTAACGTTTTTACATAGGGATTAAGCATTTAGAACGAAATCTAATGTAGGAAAATGGTACTTTACTCTTGATCGGTACGTTGGGACTTTGAAAATATTCGGGCGTTCCAATCGCTCGTCTGTTGCATCATAGCGCGTCTCGGCGCAATCGACCGATTCGCTCGATCCATTATTTTCGATTTACGGCTAAAATAAATTTTTCTCATTTTATTCAATAACATATTCCTGCTTAAATAACTTTTTTACATAGGGATTAAGCATTTAGAACGATACATTGTTTAAAATAAGGGCACTTTACTCTTGACATTTTACGGTTTTTTCAATTTTCTGAAAAATCCTATCATTAGATTTTTTTAAAAATACGATATTCTTGCTTAACTAACGTTTCTACATAGGGATTAAGCATTTAGAACGAAATCTAATGTCAGAAAATGGCACTTTACTCTTGACATTTTTCGGTTTTTTCAATTTTCTGGAAAATCCTATCATTAGATTTTTTTAAAAATACGATATTCTTGCTTAACTAACGTTTTTACATAGGGATTAAGCATTTAGAACGAAATCTAATGTAGGAAAATGGTACTTTACTCTTGATCGGTACGTTGGGACTTTGAAAATATTCGGGCGTTCCAATCGCTCGTCTGTTGCATCATAGCGCGTCTCGGCGCAATCGACCGATTCGCTCGATCCATTATTTTCGATTTACGGCTAAAATAAATTTTTCTCATTTTATTCAATAACATATTCCTGCTTAAATAACTTTTTTACATAGGGATTAAGCATTTAGAACGATACATTGTTTAAAATAAGGGCACTTTACTCTTGATATTTTACGGTTTTTTCAATTTTCTGAAAAATCCTATCATTAGATTTTTTTAAGAATACGATATTCTTGCTTAACTAACGTTTTTACATAGGGATTAAGTATTTAGAACGAAATCTAATGTAGGAAAATGGTACTTTACTCTTGATCGGTACGTTGGGACTTTGAAAATATTCGGGCGTACGCGGCGCGCTCGGCGCTTCGAACAGCTCCGGTGTCCCCATTATTTTCGATTTACGGCTAAAATAAATTTTTCTAATTTTTTTCAATAACATATTCCTGCTAAAATAACTTTTTTACATAGGGATTAAGCATTTAGAACGATACATTGTTTAAAATAAGGGCACTTTACTCTTGATATTTTACGGTTTTTTCAATTTTCTGAAAAATCCTATCATTAGATTTTTTTAAAAATACGATATTCTTGCTTAACTAACGTTTCTACATAGGGATTAAGCATTTAGAACGAAATCTAATGTCAGAAAATGGCACTTTACTCTTGACATTTTTCGGTTTTTTCAATTTTCTGGAAAATCCTATCATTAGATTTTTTTAAAAATACGATATTCTTGCTTAACTAACGTTTTTACATAGGGATTAAGCATTTAGAACGAAATCTAATGTAGGAAAATGGTACTTTACTCTTGATCGGTACGTTGGGACTTTGAAAATATTCGGGCGTTCCAATCGCTCGTCTGTTGCATCATAGCGCGTCTCGGCGCAATCGACCGATTCGCTCGATCCATTATTTTCGATTTACGGCTAAAATAAATTTTTCTCATTTTATTCAATAACATATTCCTGCTTAAATAACTTTTTTACATAGGGATTAAGCATTTAGAACGATACATTGTTTAAAATAAGGGCACTTTACTCTTGATATTTTACGGTTTTTTCAATTTTCTGAAAAATCCTATCATTAGATTTTTTTAAGAATACGATATTCTTGCTTAACTAACGTTTTTACATAGGGATTAAGTATTTAGAACGAAATCTAATGTAGGAAAATGGTACTTTACTCTTGATCGGTACGTTGGGACTTTGAAAATATTCGGGCGTACGCGGCGCGCTCGGCGCTTCGAACAGCTCCGGTGTCCCCATTATTTTCGATTTACGGCTAAAATAAATTTTTCTAATTTTTTTCAATAACATATTCCTGCTAAAATAACTTTTTTACATAGGGATTAAGCATTTAGAACGATACATTGTTTAAAATAAGGGCACTTTACTCTTGATATTTTACGGTTTTTTCAATTTTCTGAAAAATCCTATCATTAGATTTTTTTAAAAATACGATATTCTTGCTTAACTAACGTTTCTACATAGGGATTAAGCATTTAGAACGAAATCTAATGTCAGAAAATGGCACTTTACTCTTGACATTTTTCGGTTTTTTCAATTTTCTGGGAAATCCTATCATTAGATTTTTTTAAAAATACGATATTCTTGCTTAACTAACGTTTTTACATAGGGATTAAGCATTTAGAACGAAATCTAATGTCAGAAAATGGCACTTTACTCTTGACATTTTTCGGTTTTTTCAATTTTCTGGAAAATCCTATCATTAGATTTTTTTAAAAATACGATATTCTTGCTTAACTAACGTTTTTACATAGGGATTAAGCATTTAGAACGAAATCTAATGTAGGAAAATGGTACTTTACTCTTGATCGGTACGTTGGGACTTTGAAAATATTCGGGCGTACGCGGCGCGCTCGGCGCTTCGAACAGCTCCGGTGTCCCCATTATTTTCGATTTACGGCTAAAATAAATTTTTCTAATTTTTTTCAATAACATATTCCTGCTAAAATAACTTTTTTACATAGGGATTAAGCATTTAGAACGATACATTGTTTAAAATAAGGGCACTTTACTCTTGATATTTTACGGTTTTTTCAATTTTCTGAAAAATCCTATCATTAGATTTTTTTAAAAATACGGTATTCTTGCTTAACTAACGTTTCTACATAGGGATTAAGCATTTAGAACGAAATCTAATGTCAGAAAATGGCACTTTACTCTTGACATTTTTCGGTTTTTTCAATTTTCTGGGAAATCCTATCATTAGATTTTTTTAAAAATACGATATTCTTGCTTAACTAACGTTTTTACATAGGGATTAAGCATTTAGAACGAAATCTAATGTAGGAAAATGGTACTTTACTCTTGATCGGTACGTTGGGACTTTGAAAATATTCGGGCGTACGCGGCGCGCTCGGCGCTTCGAACAGCTCCGGTGTCCCCATTATTTTCGATTTACGGCTAAAATAAATTTTTCTAATTTTTTTCAATAACATATTCCTGCTAAAATAACTTTTTTACATAGGGATTAAGCATTTAGAACGATACATTGTTTAAAATAAGGGCACTTTACTCTTGATATTTTACGGTTTTTTCAATTTTCTGAAAAATCCTATCATTAGATTTTTTTAAAAATACGATATTCTTGCTTAACTAACGTTTCTACATAGGGATTAAGCATTTAGAACGAAATCTAATGTCAGAAAATGGCACTTTACTCTTGACATTTTTCGGTTTTTTCAATTTTCTGGGAAATCCTATCATTAGATTTTTTTAAAAATACGATATTCTTGCTTAACTAACGTTTTTACATAGGGATTAAGCATTTAGAACGAAATCTAATGTAGGAAAATGGTACTTTACTCTTGATCGGTACGTTGGGACTTTGAAAATATTCGGGCGTTCCAATCGCTCGTCTGTTGCATCATAGCGCGTCTCGGCGCAATCGACCGATTCGCTCGATCCATTATTTTCGATTTACGGCTAAAATAAATTTTTCTCATTTTATTCAATAACATATTCCTGCTTAAATAACTTTTTTACATAGGGATTAAGCATTTAGAACGATACATTGTTTAAAATAAGGGCACTTTACTCTTGACATTTTACGGTTTTTTCAATTTTCTGAAAAATCCTATCATTAGATTTTTTTAAAAATACGATATTCTTGCTTAACTAACGTTTCTACATAGGGATTAAGCATTTAGAACGAAATCTAATGTCAGAAAATGGCACTTTACTCTTGACATTTTTCGGTTTTTTCAATTTTCTGGAAAATCCTATCATTAGATTTTTTTAAAAATACGATATTCTTGCTTAACTAACGTTTTTACATAGGGATTAAGCATTTAGAACGAAATCTAATGTAGGAAAATGGTACTTTACTCTTGATCGGTACGTTGGGACTTTGAAAATATTCGGGCGTTCCAATCGCTCGTCTGTTGCATCATAGCGCGTCTCGGCGCAATCGACCGATTCGCTCGATCCATTATTTTCGATTTACGGCTAAAATAAATTTTTCTCATTTTATTCAATAACATATTCCTGCTTAAATAACTTTTTTACATAGGGATTAAGCATTTAGAACGATACATTGTTTAAAATAAGGGCACTTTACTCTTGATATTTTACGGTTTTTTCAATTTTCTGAAAAATCCTATCATTAGATTTTTTTTAAAAATACGATATTCTTGCTTAACTAACGTTTCTACATAGGGATTAAGCATTTAGAACGAAATCTAATGTCAGAAAATGGCACTTTACTCTTGACATTTTTCGGTTTTTTCAATTTTCTGGGAAATCCTATCATTAGATTTTTTTAAAAATACGATATTCTTGCTTAACTAACGTTTTTACATAGGGATTAAGCATTTAGAACGAAATCTAATGTAGGAAAATGGTACTTTACTCTTGATCGGTACGTTGGGACTTTGAAAATATTCGGGCGTTCCAATCGCTCGTCTGTTGCATCATAGCGCGTCTCGGCGCAATCGACCGATTCGCTCGATCCATTATTTTCGATTTACGGCTAAAATAAATTTTTCTCATTTTATTCAATAACATATTCTTGCTTAAATAACTTTTTTACATAGGGATTAAGCATTTAGAACGATACATTGTTTAAAATAAGGGCACTTTACTCTTGACATTTTACGGTTTTTTCAATTTTCTGAAAAATCCTATCATTAGATTTTTTTAAGAATACGATATTCTTGCTTAACTAACGTTTCTACATAGGGATTAAGCATTTAGAACGAAATCTAATGTCAGAAAATGGCACTTTACTCTTGACATTTTTCGGTTTTTTCAATTTTCTGGAAAATCCTATCATTAGATTTTTTTAAAAATACGATATTCTTGCTTAACTAACGTTTTTACATAGGGATTAAGTATTTAGAACGAAATCTAATGTAGGAAAATGGTACTTTACTCTTGATCGGTACGTTGGGACTTTGAAAATATTCGGGCGTACGCGGCGCGCTCGGCGCTTCGAACATCTCCGGTGTCCCCATTATTTTCGATTTACGGCTAAAATAAATTTTTCTAATTTTTTTCAATAACATATTCCTGCTAAAATAACTTTTTTACATAGGGATTAAGCATTTAGAACGATACATTGTTTAAAATAAGGGCACTTTACTCTTGATATTTTACGGTTTTTTCAATTTTCTGAAAAATCCTATCATTAGATTTTTTTAAAAATACGATATTCTTGCTTAACTAACGTTTCTACATAGGGATTAAGCATTTAGAACGAAATCTAATGTCAGAAAATGGCACTTTACTCTTGACATTTTTCGGTTTTTTCAATTTTCTGGGAAATCCTATCATTAGATTTTTTTAAAAATACGATATTCTTGCTTAACTAACGTTTTTACATAGGGATTAAGCATTTAGAACGAAATCTAATGTAGGAAAATGGTACTTTACTCTTGATCGGTACGTTGGGACTTTGAAAATATTCGGGCGTTCCAATCGCTCGTCTGTTGCATCATAGCGCGTCTCGGCGCAATCGACCGATTCGCTCGATCCATTATTTTCGATTTACGGCTAAAATAAATTTTTCTCATTTTATTCAATAACATATTCCTGCTTAAATAACTTTTTTACATAGGGATTAAGCATTTAGAACGATACATTGTTTAAAATAAGGGCACTTTACTCTTGACATTTTACGGTTTTTTCAATTTTCTGAAAAATCCTATCATTAGATTTTTTTAAAAATACGATATTCTTGCTTAACTAACGTTTCTACATAGGGATTAAGCATTTAGAACGAAATCTAATGTCAGAAAATGGCACTTTACTCTTGACATTTTTCGGTTTTTTCAATTTTCTGGAAAATCCTATCATTAGATTTTTTTAAAAATACGATATTCTTGCTTAACTAACGTTTTTACATAGGGATTAAGCATTTAGAACGAAATCTAATGTAGGAAAATGGTACTTTACTCTTGATCGGTACGTTGGGACTTTGAAAATATTCGGGCGTTCCAATCGCTCGTCTGTTGCATCATAGCGCGTCTCGGCGCAATCGACCGATTCGCTCGATCCATTATTTTCGATTTACGGCTAAAATAAATTTTTCTCATTTTATTCAATAACATATTCCTGCTTAAATAACTTTTTTACATATGGATTAAGCATTTAGAACGATACATTGTTTAAAATAAGGGCACTTTACTCTTGACATTTTACGGTTTTTTCAATTTTCTGAAAAATCCTATCATTAGATTTTTTTAAAAATACGATATTCTTGCTTAACTAACGTTTCTACATAGGGATTAAGCATTTAGAACGAAATCTAATGTCAGAAAATGGCACTTTACTCTTGACATTTTTCGGTTTTTTCAATTTTCTGGGAAATCCTATCATTAGATTTTTTTAAAAATACGATATTCTTGCTTAACTAACGTTTCTACATAGGGATTAAGCATTTAGAACGAAATCTAATGTCAGAAAATGGCACTTTACTCTTGACATTTTTCGGTTTTTTCAATTTTCTGGAAAATCCTATCATTAGATTTTTTTAAAAATACGATATTCTTGCTTAACTAACGTTTTTACATAGGGATTAAGCATTTAGAACGAAATCTAATGTAGGAAAATGGTACTTTACTCTTGATCGGTACGTTGGGACTTTGAAAATATTCGGGCGTTCCAATCGCTCGTCTGTTGCATCATAGCGCGTCTCGGCGCAATCGACCGATTCGCTCGATCCATTATTTTCGATTTACGGCTAAAATAAATTTTTCTCATTTTATTCAATAACATATTCCTGCTTAAATAACTTTTTTACATAGGGATTAAGCATTTAGAACGATACATTGTTTAAAATAAGGGCACTTTACTCTTGATATTTTACGGTTTTTTCAATTTTCTGAAAAATCCTATCATTAGATTTTTTTTAAAAATACGATATTCTTGCTTAACTAACGTTTCTACATAGGGATTAAGCATTTAGAACGAAATCTAATGTCAGAAAATGGCACTTTACTCTTGACATTTTTCGGTTTTTTCAATTTTCTGGGAAATCCTATCATTAGATTTTTTTAAAAATACGATATTCTTGCTTAACTAACGTTTTTACATAGGGATTAAGCATTTAGAACGAAATCTAATGTAGGAAAATGGTACTTTACTCTTGATCGGTACGTTGGGACTTTGAAAATATTCGGGCGTTCCAATCGCTCGTCTGTTGCATCATAGCGCGTCTCGGCGCAATCGACCGATTCGCTCGATCCATTATTTTCGATTTACGGCTAAAATAAATTTTTCTCATTTTATTCAATAACATATTCCTGCTTAAATAACTTTTTTACATAGGGATTAAGCATTTAGAACGATACATTGTTTAAAATAAGGGCACTTTACTCTTGACATTTTACGGTTTTTTCAATTTTCTGAAAAATCCTATCATTAGATTTTTTTAAAAATACGATATTCTTGCTTAACTAACGTTTCTACATAGGGATTAAGCATTTAGAACGAAATCTAATGTCAGAAAATGGCACTTTACTCTTGACATTTTTCGGTTTTTTCAATTTTCTGGAAAATCCTATCATTAGATTTTTTTAAAAATACGATATTCTTGCTTAACTAACGTTTTTACATAGGGATTAAGCATTTAGAACGAAATCTAATGTAGGAAAATGGTACTTTACTCTTGATCGGTACGTTGGGACTTTGAAAATATTCGGGCGTTCCAATCGCTCGTCTGTTGCATCATAGCGCGTCTCGGCGCAATCGACCGATTCGCTCGATCCATTATTTTCGATTTACGGCTAAAATAAATTTTTCTCATTTTATTCAATAACATATTCCTGCTTAAATAACTTTTTTACATAGGGATTAAGCATTTAGAACGATACATTGTTTAAAATAAGGGCACTTTACTCTTGATATTTTACGGTTTTTTCAATTTTCTGAAAAATCCTATCATTAGATTTTTTTTAAAAATACGATATTCTTGCTTAACTAACGTTTCTACATAGGGATTAAGCATTTAGAACGAAATCTAATGTCAGAAAATGGCACTTTACTCTTGACATTTTTCGGTTTTTTCAATTTTCTGGGAAATCCTATCATTAGATTTTTTTAAAAATACGATATTCTTGCTTAACTAACGTTTTTACATAGGGATTAAGCATTTAGAACGAAATCTAATGTAGGAAAATGGTACTTTACTCTTGATCGGTACGTTGGGACTTTGAAAATATTCGGGCGTTCCAATCGCTCGTCTGTTGCATCATAGCGCGTCTCGGCGCAATCGACCGATTCGCTCGATCCATTATTTTCGATTTACGGCTAAAATAAATTTTTCTCATTTTATTCAATAACATATTCTTGCTTAAATAACTTTTTTACATAGGGATTAAGCATTTAGAACGATACATTGTTTAAAATAAGGGCACTTTACTCTTGACATTTTACGGTTTTTTCAATTTTCTGAAAAATCCTATCATTAGATTTTTTTAAGAATACGATATTCTTGCTTAACTAACGTTTCTACATAGGGATTAAGCATTTAGAACGAAATCTAATGTCAGAAAATGGCACTTTACTCTTGACATTTTTCGGTTTTTTCAATTTTCTGGAAAATCCTATCATTAGATTTTTTTAAAAATACGATATTCTTGCTTAACTAACGTTTTTACATAGGGATTAAGTATTTAGAACGAAATCTAATGTAGGAAAATGGTACTTTACTCTTGATCGGTACGTTGGGACTTTGAAAATATTCGGGCGTACGCGGCGCGCTCGGCGCTTCGAACAGCTCCGGTGTCCCCATTATTTTCGATTTACGGCTAAAATAAATTTTTCTAATTTTTTTCAATAACATATTCCTGCTAAAATAACTTTTTTACATAGGGATTAAGCATTTAGAACGATACATTGTTTAAAATAAGGGCACTTTACTCTTGATATTTTACGGTTTTTTCAATTTTCTGAAAAATCCTATCATTAGATTTTTTTAAAAATACGATATTCTTGCTTAACTAACGTTTCTACATAGGGATTAAGCATTTAGAACGAAATCTAATGTCAGAAAATGGCACTTTACTCTTGACATTTTTCGGTTTTTTCAATTTTCTGGGAAATCCTATCATTAGATTTTTTTAAAAATACGATATTCTTGCTTAACTAACGTTTTTACATAGGGATTAAGCATTTAGAACGAAATCTAATGTAGGAAAATGGTACTTTACTCTTGATCGGTACGTTGGGACTTTGAAAATATTCGGGCGTTCCAATCGCTCGTCTGTTGCATCATAGCGCGTCTCGGCGCAATCGACCGATTCGCTCGATCCATTATTTTCGATTTACGGCTAAAATAAATTTTTCTCATTTTATTCAATAACATATTCCTGCTTAAATAACTTTTTTACATAGGGATTAAGCATTTAGAACGATACATTGTTTAAAATAAGGGCACTTTACTCTTGACATTTTACGGTTTTTTCAATTTTCTGAAAAATCCTATCATTAGATTTTTTTAAAAATACGATATTCTTGCTTAACTAACGTTTCTACATAGGGATTAAGCATTTAGAACGAAATCTAATGTCAGAAAATGGCACTTTACTCTTGACATTTTTCGGTTTTTTCAATTTTCTGGAAAATCCTATCATTAGATTTTTTTAAAAATACGATATTCTTGCTTAACTAACGTTTTTACATAGGGATTAAGCATTTAGAACGAAATCTAATGTAGGAAAATGGTACTTTACTCTTGATCGGTACGTTGGGACTTTGAAAATATTCGGGCGTTCCAATCGCTCGTCTGTTGCATCATAGCGCGTCTCGGCGCAATCGACCGATTCGCTCGATCCATTATTTTCGATTTACGGCTAAAATAAATTTTTCTCATTTTATTCAATAACATATTCCTGCTTAAATAACTTTTTTACATAGGGATTAAGCATTTAGAACGATACATTGTTTAAAATAAGGGCACTTTACTCTTGATATTTTACGGTTTTTTCAATTTTCTGAAAAATCCTATCATTAGATTTTTTTTAAAAATACGATATTCTTGCTTAACTAACGTTTCTACATAGGGATTAAGCATTTAGAACGAAATCTAATGTCAGAAAATGGCACTTTACTCTTGACATTTTTCGGTTTTTTCAATTTTCTGGGAAATCCTATCATTAGATTTTTTTAAAAATACGATATTCTTGCTTAACTAACGTTTTTACATAGGGATTAAGCATTTAGAACGAAATCTAATGTAGGAAAATGGTACTTTACTCTTGATCGGTACGTTGGGACTTTGAAAATATTCGGGCGTTCCAATCGCTCGTCTGTTGCATCATAGCGCGTCTCGGCGCAATCGACCGATTCGCTCGATCCATTATTTTCGATTTACGGCTAAAATAAATTTTTCTCATTTTATTCAATAACATATTCTTGCTTAAATAACTTTTTTACATAGGGATTAAGCATTTAGAACGATACATTGTTTAAAATAAGGGCACTTTACTCTTGACATTTTACGGTTTTTTCAATTTTCTGAAAAATCCTATCATTAGATTTTTTTAAGAATACGATATTCTTGCTTAACTAACGTTTCTACATAGGGATTAAGCATTTAGAACGAAATCTAATGTCAGAAAATGGCACTTTACTCTTGACATTTTTCGGTTTTTTCAATTTTCTGGAAAATCCTATCATTAGATTTTTTTAAAAATACGATATTCTTGCTTAACTAACGTTTTTACATAGGGATTAAGTATTTAGAACGAAATCTAATGTAGGAAAATGGTACTTTACTCTTGATCGGTACGTTGGGACTTTGAAAATATTCGGGCGTACGCGGCGCGCTCGGCGCTTCGAACAGCTCCGGTGTCCCCATTATTTTCGATTTACGGCTAAAATAAATTTTTCTAATTTTTTTCAATAACATATTCCTGCTAAAATAACTTTTTTACATAGGGATTAAGCATTTAGAACGATACATTGTTTAAAATAAGGGCACTTTACTCTTGATATTTTACGGTTTTTTCAATTTTCTGAAAAATCCTATCATTAGATTTTTTTAAAAATACGATATTCTTGCTTAACTAACGTTTCTACATAGGGATTAAGCATTTAGAACGAAATCTAATGTCAGAAAATGGCACTTTACTCTTGACATTTTTCGGTTTTTTCAATTTTCTGGGAAATCCTATCATTAGATTTTTTTAAAAATACGATATTCTTGCTTAACTAACGTTTTTACATAGGGATTAAGCATTTAGAACGAAATCTAATGTAGGAAAATGGTACTTTACTCTTGATCGGTACGTTGGGACTTTGAAAATATTCGGGCGTTCCAATCGCTCGTCTGTTGCATCATAGCGCGTCTCGGCGCAATCGACCGATTCGCTCGATCCATTATTTTCGATTTACGGCTAAAATAAATTTTTCTCATTTTATTCAATAACATATTCCTGCTTAAATAACTTTTTTACATAGGGATTAAGCATTTAGAACGATACATTGTTTAAAATAAGGGCACTTTACTCTTGACATTTTACGGTTTTTTCAATTTTCTGAAAAATCCTATCATTAGATTTTTTTAAAAATACGATATTCTTGCTTAACTAACGTTTCTACATAGGGATTAAGCATTTAGAACGAAATCTAATGTCAGAAAATGGCACTTTACTCTTGACATTTTTCGGTTTTTTCAATTTTCTGGAAAATCCTATCATTAGATTTTTTTAAAAATACGATATTCTTGCTTAACTAACGTTTTTACATAGGGATTAAGCATTTAGAACGAAATCTAATGTAGGAAAATGGTACTTTACTCTTGATCGGTACGTTGGGACTTTGAAAATATTCGGGCGTTCCAATCGCTCGTCTGTTGCATCATAGCGCGTCTCGGCGCAATCGACCGATTCGCTCGATCCATTATTTTCGATTTACGGCTAAAATAAATTTTTCTCATTTTATTCAATAACATATTCCTGCTTAAATAACTTTTTTACATATGGATTAAGCATTTAGAACGATACATTGTTTAAAATAAGGGCACTTTACTCTTGACATTTTACGGTTTTTTCAATTTTCTGAAAAATCCTATCATTAGATTTTTTTAAAAATACGATATTCTTGCTTAACTAACGTTTCTACATAGGGATTAAGCATTTAGAACGAAATCTAATGTCAGAAAATGGCACTTTACTCTTGACATTTTTCGGTTTTTTCAATTTTCTGGGAAATCCTATCATTAGATTTTTTTAAAAATACGATATTCTTGCTTAACTAACGTTTTTACATAGGGATTAAGCATTTAGAACGAAATCTAATGTAGGAAAATGGTACTTTACTCTTGATCGGTACGTTGGGACTTTGAAAATATTCGGGCGTTCCAATCGCTCGTCTGTTGCATCATAGCGCGTCTCGGCGCAATCGACCGATTCGCTCGATCCATTATTTTCGATTTACGGCTAAAATAAATTTTTCTCATTTTATTCAATAACATATTCTTGCTTAAATAACTTTTTTACATAGGGATTAAGCATTTAGAACGATACATTGTTTAAAATAAGGGCACTTTACTCTTGACATTTTACGGTTTTTTCAATTTTCTGAAAAATCCTATCATTAGATTTTTTTTTAAGAATACGATATTCTTGCTTAACTAACGTTTCTACATAGGGATTAAGCATTTAGAACGAAATCTAATGTCAGAAAATGGCACTTTACTCTTGACATTTTTCGGTTTTTTTCAATTTTCTGGAAAATCCTATCATTAGATTTTTTTAAAAATACGATATTCTTGCTTAACTAACGTTTTTACATAGGGATTAAGCATTTAGAACGAAATCTAATGTAGGAAAATGGTACTTTACTCTTGATCGGTACGTTGGGACTTTGAAAATATTCGGGCGTACGCGGCGCGCTCGGCGCTTCGAACAGCTCCGGTGTCCCCATTATTTTCGATTTACGGCTAAAATAAATTTTTCTAATTTTTTTCAATAACATATTCTTGCTTAAATAACTTTTTTACATAGGGATTAAGCATTTAGAACGATACATTGTTTAAAATAAGGGCACTTTACTCTTGACATTTTACGGTTTTTTCAATTTTCTGAAAAATCCTATCATTAGATTTTTTTTTAAGAATACGATATTCTTGCTTAACTAACGTTTCTACATAGGGATTAAGCATTTAGAACGAAATCTAATGTCAGAAAATGGCACTTTACTCTTGACATTTTTCGGTTTTTTTCAATTTTCTGGAAAATCCTATCATTAGATTTTTTTAAAAATACGATATTCTTGCTTAACTAACGTTTTTACATAGGGATTAAGCATTTAGAACGAAATCTAATGTAGGAAAATGGTACTTTACTCTTGATCGGTACGTTGGGACTTTGAAAATATTCGGGCGTACGCGGCGCGCTCGGCGCTTCGAACAGCTCCGGTGTCCCCATTATTTTCGATTTACGGCTAAAATAAATTTTTCTAATTTTTTTCAATAACATATTCCTGCTAAAATAACTTTTTTACATAGGGATTAAGCATTTAGAACGATACATTGTTTAAAATAAGGGCACTTTACTCTTGACATTTTACGGTTTTTTCAATTTTCTGAAAAATCCTATCATTAGATTTTTTTAAAAATACGATATTCTTGCTTAACTAACGTTTCTACATAGGGATTAAGCATTTAGAACGAAATCTAATGTCAGAAAATGGCACTTTACTCTTGACATTTTACGGTTTTTTCAATTTTCTGGGAAATCCTATCATTAGATTTTTTTAAAAATACGATATTCTTGCTTAACTAACGTTTTTACATAGGGATTAAGCATTTAGAACGAAATCTAATGTAGGAAAATGGTACTTTACTCTTGATCGGTACGTTGGGACTTTGAAAATATTCGGGCGTTCCAATCGCTCGTCTGTTGCATCATAGCGCGTCTCGGCGCAATCGACCGATTCGCTCGATCCATTATTTTCGATTTACGGCTAAAATAAATTTTTCTCATTTTATTCAATAACATATTCCTGCTTAAATAACTTTTTTACATAGGGATTAAGCATTTAGAACGATACATTGTTTAAAATAAGGGCACTTTACTCTTGACATTTTACGGTTTTTTCAATTTTCTGAAAAATCCTATCATTAGATTTTTTTAAAAATACGATATTCTTGCTTAACTAACGTTTCTACATAGGGATTAAGCATTTAGAACGAAATCTAATGTCAGAAAATGGCACTTTACTCTTGACATTTTTCGGTTTTTTCAATTTTCTGGGAAATCCTATCATTAGATTTTTTTAAAAATACGATATTCTTGCTTAACTAACGTTTTTACATAGGGATTAAGCATTTAGAACGAAATCTAATGTAGGAAAATGGTACTTTTCTCTTGATCGGTACGTTGGGACTTTGAAAATATTCGGGCGTTCCAATCGCTCGTCTGTTGCATCATAGCGCGTCTCGGCGCAATCGACCGATTCGCTCGATCAATTATTTTCGATTTACGGCTAAAATAAATTTTTCTCATTTTATTCAATAACATATTCCTGCTTAAATAACTTTTTTACATATGGATTAAGCATTTAGAACGATACATTGTTTAAAATAAGGGCACTTTACTCTTGACATTTTACGGTTTTTTCAATTTTCTGAAAAATCCTATCATTAGATTTTTTTAAAAATACGATATTCTTGCTTAACTAACGTTTCTACATAGGGATTAAACATTTAGAACGAAATCTAATGTCAGAAAATGGCACTTTACTCTTGACATTTTTCGGTTTTTTCAATTTTCTGGGAAATCCTATCATTAGATTTTTTTAAAAATACGATATTCTTGCTTAACTAACGTTTTTACATAGGGATTAAGCATTTAGAACGAAATCTAATGTAGGAAAATGGTACTTTACTCTTGATCGGTACGTTGGGACTTTGAAAATATTCGGGCGTTCCAATCGCTCGTCTGTTGCATCATAGCGCGTCTCGGCGCAATCGACCGATTCGCTCGATCCATTATTTTCGATTTACGGCTAAAATAAATTTTTCTAATTTTTTTCAATAACATATTCCTGCTTAAATAACTTTTTTACATAGGGATTAAGCCTTTAGAACGATACATTGTTTAAAATAAGGGCACTTTACTCTTGACATTTTACGGTTTTTTCAATTTTCTGAAAAATCCTATCATTAGATTTTTTTAAAAATACGATATTCTTGCTTAACTAACGTTTCTACATAGGGATTAAGCATTTAGAACGAAATCTAATGTCAGAAAATGGCACTTTACTCTTGACATTTTTCGGTTTTTTCAATTTTCTGGGAAATCCTATCATTAGATTTTTTTAAAAATACGATATTCTTGCTTAACTAACGTTTTTACATAGGGATTAAGCATTTAGAACGAAATCTAATGTAGGAAAATGGTACTTTACTCTTGATCGGTACGTTGGGACTTTGAAAATATTCGGGCGTTCCAATCGCTCGTCTGTTGCATCATAGCGCGTCTCGGCGCAATCGACCGATTCGCTCGATCCATTATTTTCGATTTACGGCTAAAATAAATTTTTCTCATTTTATTCAATAACATATTCCTGCTTAAATAACTTTTTTACATATGGATTAAGCATTTAGAACGATACATTGTTTAAAATAAGGGCACTTTACTCTTGACATTTTACGGTTTTTTCAATTTTCTGAAAAATCCTATCATTAGATTTTTTTAAAAATACGATATTCTTGCTTAACTAACGTTTCTACATAGGGATTAAGCATTTAGAACGAAATCTAATGTCAGAAAATGGCACTTTACTCTTGACATTTTTCGGTTTTTTCAATTTTCTGGGAAATCCTATCATTAGATTTTTTTAAAAATACGATATTCTTGCTTAACTAACGTTTTTACATAGGGATTAAGCATTTAGAACGAAATCTAATGTAGGAAAATGGTACTTTACTCTTGATCGGTACGTTGGGACTTTGAAAATATTCGGGCGTTCCAATCGCTCGTCTGTTGCATCATAGCGCGTCTCGGCGCAATCGACCGATTCGCTCGATCCATTATTTTCGATTTACGGCTAAAATAAATTTTTCTCATTTTATTCAATAACATATTCTTGCTTAAATAACTTTTTTACATAGGGATTAAGCATTTAGAACGATACATTGTTTAAAATAAGGGCACTTTACTCTTGACATTTTACGGTTTTTTCAATTTTCTGAAAAATCCTATCATTAGATTTTTTTAAAAATACGATATTCTTGCTTAACTAACGTTTCTACATAGGGATTAAGCATTTAGAACGAAATCTAATGTAGGAAAATGGTACTTTACTCTTGATCGGTACGTTGGGACTTTGAAAATATTCGGGCGTTCCAAACGCTCGTCTGTTGCATCATAGCGCGTCTCGGCGCAATCGACCGATTCGCTCGACCCATTATTTTCGATTTACGGCTAAAATAAATTTTTCTCATTTTATTCAATAACATATTCTTGCTTAGATAACTTTTTTACATAGGGATTAAGCATTTAGAACGATATAATGTTTAAAATAAGGGCACTTTACTCTTGACATTTTACGGTTTTTTCAATTTTCTGAAAAATCCTATCATTAGATTTTTTTAAAAATACGATATTCTTGCTTAACTAACGTTTCTACATAGGGATTAAGCATTTAGAACGAAATCTAATGTCAGAAAATGGCACTTTACTCTTGACATTTTTCGGTTTTTTCAATTTTCTGGAAAATCCTATCATTAGATTTTTTTAAAAATACGATATTCTTGCTTAACTAACGTTTCTACATAGGGATTAAGCATTTAGAACGAAATCTAATGTAGGAAAATGGTACTTTACTCTTGATCGGTACGTTGGGACTTTGAAAATATTCGGGCGTTCCAAACGCTCGTCTGTTGCATCATAGCGCGTCTCGGCGCAATCGACCGATTCGCTCGATCCATTATTTTCGATTTACGGCTAAAATAAATTTTTCTCATTTTATTCAATAACATATTCCTGCTTAAATAACTTTTTTACATATGGATTAAGCATTTAGAACGATACATTGTTTAAAATAAGGGCACTTTACTCTTGACATTTTACGGTTTTTTCAATTTTCTGAAAAATCCTATCATTAGATTTTTTTAAAAATACGATATTCTTGCTTAACTAACGTTTCTACATAGGGATTAAGCATTTAGAACGAAATCTAATGTCAGAAAATGGCACTTTACTCTTGACATTTTTCGGTTTTTCCAATTTTCTGGAAAATCCTATCATTAGATTTTTTTAAAAATACGATATTCTTGCTTAACTAACGTTTCTACATAGGGATTAAGCATTTAGAACGAAATCTAATGTCAGAAAATGGCACTTTACTCTTGACATTTTTCGGTTTTTTCAATTTTCTGGAAAATCCTATCATTAGATTTTTTTAAAAATACGATATTCTTGCTTAACTAACGTTTCTACATAGGGATTAAGCATTTAGAACGAAATCTAATGTAGGAAAATGGTACTTTACTCTTGATCGGTACGTTGGGACTTTGAAAATATTCGGGCGTTCCAAACGCTCGTCTGTTGCATCATAGCGCGTCTCGGCGCAATCGACCGATTCGCTCGACCCATTATTTTCGATTTACGGCTAAAATAAATTTTTCTCATTTTATTCAATAACATATTCTTGCTTAGATAACTTTTTTACATAGGGATTAAGCATTTAGAACGATATAATGTTTAAAATAAGGGCACTTTACTCTTGACATTTTACGGTTTTTTCAATTTTCTGAAAAATCCTATCATTAGATTTTTTTTTAAGAATACGATATTCTTGCTTAACTAACGTTTCTACATAGGGATTAAGCATTTAGAACGAAATCTAATGTCAGAAAATGGCACTTTACTCTTGACATTTTTCGGTTTTTTTCAATTTTCTGGAAAATCCTATCATTAGATTTTTTTAAAAATACGATATTCTTGCTTAACTAACGTTTTTACATAGGGATTAAGCATTTAGAACGAAATCTAATGTAGGAAAATGGTACTTTACTCTTGATCGGTACGTTGGGACTTTGAAAATATTCGGGCGTACGCGGCGCGCTCGGCGCTTCGAACAGCTCCGGTGTCCCCATTATTTTCGATTTACGGCTAAAATAAATTTTTCTAATTTTTTTCAATAACATATTCTTGCTTAGATAACTTTTTTACATAGGGATTAAGCATTTAGAACGATATAATGTTTAAAATAAGGGCACTTTACTCTTGACATTTTACGGTTTTTTCAATTTTCTGAAAAATCCTATCATTAGATTTTTTTAAAAATACGATATTCTTGCTTAACTAACGTTTCTACATAGGGATTAAGCATTTAGAACGAAATCTAATGTCAGAAAATGGCACTTTACTCTTGACATTTTTCGGTTTTTCCAATTTTCTGGAAAATCCTATCATTAGATTTTTTTAAAAATACGATATTCTTGCTTAACTAACGTTTTTACATAGGGATTAAGCATTTAGAACGAAATCTAATGTAGGAAAATGGTCCTTTACTCTTGATCGGTACGTTGGGACTTTGAAAATATTCGGCCGTACGCGGCGCGTCTCGGCGCTTCGAACAGCTCCGGTGTCCCCATTATTTTCGATTTACGGCTAAAATAAATTTTTCTAATTTTTTTCAATTACATATTCTTGCTTAAATAACTTTTTTACATAGGGATTAAGCATTTAGAACGACATGTTGTTTAAAATAATGGTACTTTACTCTTGTGATTTTTCGGTTTTTTTTGATTATTTTGAAAAATAAATTTTTGTAATTTTTTTAAATACGATATTCGTGATCAGTGAACGATTTCACATATGGATTAAGCATTTAGAATCGTGCGGAAGCGTTATTAAAAAAGTTTACTCGATGCGATGGGACTTTGAAAAGTTTGTGAAAATTTTCATATTGGGAAAAAATGTGTAATTTTTTGTCTAGTTTACGGTAGTGTAATTTATTTTAATGTTTACTATAAATTTTTTTTTCGTTCGTTCACGCGCTATGTTACAACAGCACGGCCGGGCGGTCTGTTGCCGCGGCGGTTTACACTCATAAGCGCGCGTGCTATTCGGCCGGCGGCGCCGGCGTCCTTGCCGGCCGTTCGGTATCTATAAGAGATACACGGTCCGTGCGAGGCGGACGGAGCAGAGCGGGTTTTGGGCCAATTCTACGATCTCGGTCGAGAAGCTGTCTCAGAGCTCCTTCGGGGCTTCGGTCCTGACTGTTTCGTGCCGTTTACGTTACGGACTTTTCTCCACACAGCGTGGCCACGGGTCGGTGTCTTTGACCGAATGGCCCATATGTGGCAAGCCCTACGGGGTTGGTTACCCGTATGCACTTTGTATGTATACTCGTACTCACTGAGCAATCGACTCTTCTGTCCGAGCGATGGAAAAATTTTTTAAAATGCATCTGTAAGATTTGGAAGCAAATCGTACCAATTGAAAACTGTGGCTAAAATGAATAGCCCAGTGGAGAGAGAAAACTATCAAAAAACTGATTTTTTAAATCAAGAGGTGTCAGAAATCGAAATGCCTAGCGCGAGCGGAAGAACACGCTTTCTCGCCAGTCCAGCATGTGTCCTGTCCGTTCTTCCTCGGCTTGCCGATTTTGCCCAGATCAGAGGTTTCGTGCTTCCGGCGGTCAGAAGATCAGCGTGAGCGTACGCGCTTCCACGACTATGGCATCACCCATGTACTTTTTCCTTTGAATATATTTGAGTACATAAAAAATATTAAAACATATAGAGAGAACTGTGTCTTGGATCTTAAAAATTTGTCAATAGCGATGATATATTATTACTTAACTTGAAGTATTTGTACGTTTTAGCTGGGACGTACATTTATCTTACAAGATGTTAATAGCGAGACTCTTGAAGATAAAATTATCTTGTGATTTTATGAAGGCAAAGATAGAAACGTACGAAGCTGGCGTACGTAGAAAAATGTGATTTTATGATAGAACAAAAATATAATACGTACGTTTTTGGGCGTACGGTAAAATATCTGTA
>NW_027476290.1:162500-167500 GCF_051020955.1 Megalopta genalis
GGGTAGCGGGGTCAGGGCATGGCGAACCGAACATCTTCGTTCGCCATGTCGTCTGGAAACCCTACCCAAGGCCAATCTCACGTCCGACCCTTAGGCAAGGTCACGTGGCGCCGGAAAAAGGACCATTTGTATGCCTGGTCCGAGCTAACGAGATGGCCGATCCATTGGCGTAAGCCGTATGGACTCGCGGGGTTTGCAGCCCTCCGAGTTCATGCCCTTCGGGGCAAATATATATTGCACCAAAACATAAGACAACAAGCCTCGGACGCTGTCGGTCCCAAGCAGTGGCGACAGCAAGGGTGGATTCCCTTCCCCAGCGAGCAAATAGCTCGTTGGGTTCAAACGACGACGACCATGCTGTTCAAAAGGCTCTCGATTTAGACAATACGTTTTTATGCCCGAGTTGTGGGACCGATCTGAGCGCTCGTACCGCTGCCAGCGCCGCCCAACACAAAAGGCGATGTAATGCGCCTCCTCCGCAGGCCGATGGTTATACGTGTGAGACCTGTAAAAATACGTATGAGACATACGCCGGATTACGCCAACATCAACGGAGGACTCACATCGAGAACTACAATACCGCCGATCTCGATCTCCACAATAAACGCCTCGCTTCTTCGAGGGCTCAATATACCGATGATGAGATCAGAGCAATAGCCCACGATCAAATAGATATTACTAAAAATGCAAAGTTATTAGGAAAAGAAATAATTAAAATTCTATCAGAAAAATCCGGCCGCTCTTTTGACGGTATTAAAAAATTAAGACAAAAAGAAAAATACAAATCATACCTCAGTGAAGCCCTCGACGAGGCGGGCCAGACCAATATCTTGAGTACCTGCCCGTTGGTGCCGCGGGTGCTGCTAACCAGATGTGACGATCCTCGCGCGCGCGGAGACATCGACACACGCGAAGCGACATCATCTCCGCACAGTACAACTATACCTGATGATATACGCAACATCCTGGCTGAACTTAAAGTACAAGTAGGCCATCACATGGCAGAAATTATTGAAAATGCCCTGTCTAACACACCTTCTGAAGACACTATGTTAATGATGGACCAATACATAGAAAACTTAACATCATATGTTGCTTCGCTCGCTGATGAAACCGATGAATACAATGAAAATAGTAACTCAGTAGATAAAACCCATAAAACTAGTAACAAGAAAAATAAATATAATAAAAGCAATAAACAAAATAAAAATAATAAATACAATAAAAACAATACAAGCAACAACAGATTTATAAATACAATAGACGATAAAAATAATAAAAATAAATTAAATAACTATCAGAACGAAAACAAGAATAAAAATAACAGTAAAAAGAACAAGCATAGCAATAAATGCAATGAAAGTAATAAAAGAAAAGGCAACCGCGCTAAAAGGATAGCGACTGATTACGCCAGATTCCAAAAACTCTATAACAAAAACCCAACCCAACTGGCTGAGCATATAATTACCGGAAACCCACTCAACATTACAGAATCTCCGACGATAGAATCATTTGAAGAATATTATTCTAAACTATTTGAACACAAGGATGTCGAATGGAAACCTCAGAAGCGAAAAACAGATACCAATAGTAATATCAACCTTTCAAATCCGATATCACCGACCGAGATACACGAGCAACTTACCAGGATGAAACAATCCGCTCCAGGCACCGACGGAATTGATCGATCGACTCTTAGGCAAATGCCACGCAAGGAGCTGTGTGCACTATTGAATATTGTATGGGGAATGAAGACGTTACCCTCTGTGCTAAGATCGAACAGAACAACACTGTTACCTAAATCCGGCGACTTGATGGACCCAAAACAATGGCGGCCCATAACCATCTCAAGTCATATACTGCGCCTACTAAATAAAATCATCGTGTCGCGCCTTGAGAATGAAATACCTCTGTTTCACACGCAAAGAGGCTTCACGAGAACCGACGGGATAATGGCTAATAGTACCATCCTACAAACACTAATTAAATTAAGCCGCGAAAAATCGAAACCTTTCACTATACTATCTATAGATTTAGCTAAAGCATTTGACTCTGTTAACATCATTTCAATAATAGACGCACTAATCAGAAAAAACGTAGACGCTCATACAATAGAATACATCGAAAACAATTATAACGACATAACCACAATACTCGAATGCCACGGATCCCGATCCAATCCTATACCTATAAAACGCGGCGTGAAGCAGGGTGATCCCATGTCCGGTTTCCTATTTAATTTAGTGCTAGACCAGCTCATGATACAACTTAATGAGTGTGAGGGTGTTGATGTGGGAGGCACCAGGATACGGGCATTAGCTTTTGCCGATGACATCGTGATGGTGGCTCCCACTCCCAGTGCGATGCGAAGTAATATCCGGATCGTCGAGAAATTCTTCCACAAACACGGGCTGCAAGTGAACCCATCTAAATGCGCCATCTTACAGAATCTACGCGTCCCTGGAACGAAAAGGCTCGTAGTTGATACGCGGCCCAAACTGCAGATTAATAAAAGCCCGATCCCAACATTGGGTGTCGCGTCACAATTTAAATACCTCGGCCATGTATATAGATACCGCGGTGCTATCTCTCCATCTCCATCAAAGCTTGAAGGCATGCTCAAAAATCTTAAAACTAGTCCTTTAAAACCATGGCAGAAACTGAACATACTGCACAGGTACCTCATTCCTCGTCTTCACCATAGTCTGCAAACAATGGACATAAACAAAAAAAAATTAAAGTACATAGATAATTGCATAATAAAATTTGTAAAAAATATACTACACTTACCAACTACCACACCAACTCCATATATACATGCTCCTTTAAGCAGCGGTGGACTAGGCATTCCATCGCTTACAATCCACATTGCCGCTATGTACTTACGCCGATTGGAGCGCTTGAGAGCACGTGGCGACAGCGAGATACAGTGCGTTATGGAATCTTCGATAGTCCAACATATAATGCGAAAGCTCAACAATATCCTTGGGAGCATCGCGACACCATCTAAACAAATGATTCGTAAACATTGGTCCGAGCAACTCCATCGCTCCGCGCTAGGCTCTGGTCTCGCCCTGATGACCCCAGGCGTATCTTCGTGGATATACAACCCACCTAATTTCTGGAAGGGTCGAGACTATATCGGAGCAATCAACCTAAGGATTGGGTTACTCCCCACCAAGGGAGCCCCCTATATGAAAGATACCGATTGCCGCAATCCATCCTGCGCAGGGACACGCGAATCCTTATACCACATATTACAGCGATGTCCGGTTACGCATTATACACGCATCAATAGACATGACAATGTGAACAAAATAATCAAAACTGCAATCGAAAAAACAAAAACCAAGATAGAACAAATTCCCCGTTTTACTACCAAAGAAAATAGATACGTACCAGACTTGATAACAATAGACAATGATACCGCATATGTAATCGAAACTACAGTAGCCTACGAGACTAAACAGACATCACTGTTAAATGCGTACAATATCAAAAAGGACAAATACAGTACACCGGATCTAGTCGAAAAGATTAAAAATACGTACCGCGTGTCTCATGTGAAAGTAATGCCGCTCGTGGTTGGCGCTCGTGGTTGTTGGCTTGATTCCAACGATGATATAACCAGAGAGTTTGGTCTATCACACAGGCTGAAACAAATTATTTGCACTACCGCCCTACAATGGGGTGTATCTATCCACCGGCAATTCATGAGCTCTGTGTGGAGGAGGCCGCGACATAACATCCGCGTGCATTGACGGGTTATACTCGGACCCGCTCTGAATTCCTACAATAATAAAAAAAAAAAAAAAAAAAAAAAAGTTTTATTGATTTTTTTGTTATATTAATCCATTATTATAAATTGTTGTATTAATCCATTAAAAAAAAATTATTTCTTTAGTTTTATTTACATCGCGTCACTAATTACTACGCCTTTTGAATAGCGTCGATTTATCATATAAATGGTATGCCTACCAGCGGGCCGCAAGCAAAATACACTGGAAATATTGTTGCGAAATACAACTCGCCTAACAAATGTTATAGCCAAATGCCTCGTCATCTAATTAGTGACGCGCATGAATGGATTAACGAGATTCCCATCTGTCCCTATCTACGATCCATAGAAATAAAAAACAAACTGCAAAAAGACATCCGGGAGCAGACTCTCGATGCCTGGCAGGAAATTTGGACCAACTCAACAAAAGGCCAGATAACACATGAGTTTTTCGGGAACGTTCGCCAAAGACTTGAAGCAAACTGGGTGGTCCTAAACCACTACGTCGTACAACTTCTATCTGGTCACGGTAACATAAGGAACATATTAAAAAGCATGAAATCCTTAGAATCAGACATCTGCGATTGTGGGCGGGCGGACAATGTACATCACATTGTCTTCGACTGCCCACACCTACGCAAAGAAAGAGAAACCCTTATGGTAGCCGTCACCAGTACAGGCATAAACTGGCCTTGCCAGCTCAGAGAACTCGTTCTAGAAGACACATTCGGACACTTCACAAAATTCGCAATAGCAGTATTGAAATATAGAGAGAACATTACATTAGAAAACGTTAGTGGAACTTAGGATCAACCCAGACCCCGGTACAGCCGTCTAGACCACGCGGGCACTAACAACAGTTAGTGTGTCTAGACGTCTATAATCTCCACATGAGAAATCATGCGGACCCGCAAGAGACCGAGCCTCGCGCTGGTGACCCCGCCTCCTCGTGGCCCCCGCTGGAAACGTCGCGCTTTCAAGCCCATGGCTTGCCATGTACCTGCAAGCGCGACGGCTAAGCGGGTCACCTCCCACACGGGACGGTCTTCCCTCCGGATGAACCTTAAATGATGACGGAGGGGTTTTTCACAAGCACGACGCATGCATGCTCCAGATGCATGCGTACCCCCTTGTCCGTGGTTTCACTCACCCTAACACCGTCGGTATAGGCTAACCAAGCCTGGTACGACGAGCTAGCGCGTCGCGCTCATTAAAGCTCATT
>NW_027476290.1:172500-185000 GCF_051020955.1 Megalopta genalis
CGCGCCGACCCGTCGCTCCGCATTTCGAGCGCAATTTCAGTGGTTTTTCAGTTCAGAAAATTACAGAGAGTGTTTGGTTGTGTTGCAGGAGTCAAACTGAATGATTTGATGCATAAAGTTTAATTAAACTCCCATTACTTTGCCGGGAAACATCGATTATTCCGATCTAGAAAGAGACAGAGACAGTCGATCCGCGTTATGTTAAATATTTCAAGGTTCCCGATTCCACAAAATTATAAAAAGTATACGGCTGTGTAGCGGGGATCAAAACGAGTAATTTCATGTATAAAGTTTAATTAATCTCCCAATAGTTTGCCGGGAAACATCGATTATTCCGATCTAGAAAGAGACAGAGATAGTCGATCCGCGTTATGTTAAATATTGCAAGGTTCCCGATTCCACAAAATTATAAAAAGTATACGGCTGTGTAGCGGGGATCAAAACGAGTAATTTCATGTATAAAGTTTAATTAAACTCCCAATAGTTTGCCGGGAAACATCGATTCTTCCGATCTAGAAAGAGACAGAGACAGACGATCCGCGTTATGTTAAATATTTCAAGGTTCCCGATTCCACAAAATTATAAAAAGTATACGGCTGTGTAGCGGGGATCAAAACGAGTAATTTCATGTATAAAGTTTAATTAATCTCTCAATAGTTTGCCGGGAAACATCGATTATTCCGATCTAGAAAGAGACAGAGACAGACGATCCGCGTTATGTTAAATATTTCAAGGTTCCCGATTCCACAAAATTATAAAAAGTATACGGCTGTGTAGCGGGGATCAAAACGAGTAATTTCATGTATAAAGTTTAATTAAACTCCCAATAGTTTGCCGGGAAACATCGATTCTTCCGATCTAGAAAGAGACAGAGACAGACGATCCGCGTTATGTTAAATATTTCAAGGTTCCCGATTCCACAAAATTATAAAAAGTATACGGCTGTGTAGCGGGGATCAAAACGAGTAATTTCATGTATATTGTTTAATTAATCTCCCAATAGTTTGCCGGGAAACAACGATTATTCCGATCTAGAAAGAGACAGAGACAGACGATCCGCGTTATGTTAAATATTTCAAGGTTCCCGATTCCACAAAATTATAAAAAGTATACGGCTGTGTAGCGGGGATCAAAACGAGTAATTTCATGTATAAAGTTTAATTAATCTCCCAATAGTTTGCCGGGAAACATCGATTATTCCGATCTAGAAAGAGACAGAGATAGTCGATCCGCGTTATGTTAAATATTGCAAGGTTCCCGATTCCACAAAATTATAAAAAGTATACGGCTGTGTAGCGGGGATCAAAACGAGTAATTTCATGTATAAAGTTTAATTAAACTCCCAATAGTTTGCCGGGAAACATCGATTCTTCCGATCTAGAAAGAGACAGAGACAGACGATCCGCGTTATGTTAAATATTTCAAGGTTCCCGATTCCACAAAATTATAAAAAGTATACGGCTGTGTAGCGGGGATCAAAACGAGTAATTTCATGTATAAAGTTTAATTAAACTCCCAATAGTTTGCCGGGAAACATCGATTCTTCCGATCTAGAAAGAGACAGAGACAGACGATCCGCGTTATGTTAAATATTTCAAGGTTCCCGATTCCACAAAATTATAAAAAGTATACGGCTGTGTAGCGGGGATCAAAACGAGTAATTTCATGTATAAAGTTTAATTAATCTCCCAATAGTTTGCCGGGAAACATCGATTCTCCCGATCTAGAAAGAGACAGAGACAGACGATCCGCGTTATGTTAAATATTTCAAGGTTCCCGATTCCACAAAATTATAAAAAGTATACGGCTGTGTAGCGGGGATCAAAACGAGTAATTTCATGTATAAAGTTTAATTAAACTCCCAATAGTTTGCCGGGAAACATCGATTCTTCCGATCTAGAAAGAGACAGAGACAGACGATCCGCGTTATGTTAAATATTTCAAGGTTCCCGATTCCACAAAATTATAAAAAGTATACGGCTGTGTAGCGGGGATCAAAACGAGTAATTTCATGTATAAAGTTTAATTAAACTCCCAATAGTTTGCCGGGAAACATCGATTCTTCCGATCTAGAAAGAGACAGAGACAGACGATCCGCGTTATGTTAAATATTTCAAGGTTCCCGATTCCACAAAATTATAAAAAGTATACGGCTGTGTAGCGGGGATCAAAACGAGTAATTTCATGTATAAAGTTTAATTAAACTCCCAATAGTTTGCCGGGAAACATCGATTCTTCCGATCTAGAAAGAGACAGAGACAGACGATCCGCGTTATGTTAAATATTTCAAGGTTCCCGATTCCACAAAATTATAAAAAGTATACGGCTGTGTAGCGGGGATCAAAACGAGTAATTTCATGTATAAAGTTTAATTAATCTCCCAATAGTTTGCCGGGAAACATCGATTCTCCCGATCTAGAAAGAGACAGAGACAGACGATCCGCGTTATGTTAAATATTTCAAGGTTCCCGATTCCACAAAATTATAAAAAGTATACGGCTGTGTAGCGGGGATCAAAACGAGTAATTTCATGTATAAAGTTTAATTAAACTCCCAATAGTTTGCCGGGAAACATCGATTCTTCCGATCTAGAAAGAGACAGAGACAGACGATCCGCGTTATGTTAAATATTTCAAGGTTCCCGATTCCACAAAATTATAAAAAGTATACGGCTGTGTAGCAGGGATCAGAACGCGTAATTTCATGTATAAAGTTTAATTAAACTCCCAATAGTTTGTCGGGAAACATCGATAGTTCGATCGCGCGAGAGAGACAGAGAAACGAACAGTCTTTTTTTCGATTTACGGCTAAAATAAATTTTTCTAATTTTTTTCAATAACATATTCCTGCTAAAATAACTTTTTTACATAGGGATTAAGCATTTAGAACGATACATTGTTTAAAATAAGGGCACTTTACTCTTGACATTTTACGGTTTTTTCAATTTTCTGAAAAATCCTATCATTAGATTTTTTTAAAAATACGATATTCTTGCTTAACTAACGTTTCTACATAGGGATTAAGCATTTAGAACGAAATCTAATGTCAGAAAATGGCACTTTACTCTTGACATTTTTCGGTTTTTTCAATTTTCTGGAAAATCCTATCATTAGATTTTTTTAAAAATACGATATTCTTGCTTAACTAACGTTTTTACATAGGGATTAAGCATTTAGAACGAAATCTAATGTAGGAAAATGGTACTTTACTCTTGATCGGTACGTTGGGACTTTGAAAATATTCGGGCGTTCCAATCGCTCGTCTGTTGCATCATAGCGCGTCTCGGCGCAATCGACCGATTCGCTCGATCCATTATTTTCGATTTACGGCTAAAATAAATTTTTCTCATTTTATTCAATAACATATTCCTGCTTAAATAACTTTTTTACATATGGATTAAGCATTTAGAACGATACATTGTTTAAAATAAGGGCACTTTACTCTTGACATTTTACGGTTTTTTCAATTTTCTGAAAAATCCTATCATTAGATTTTTTTAAAAATACGATATTCTTGCTTAACTAACGTTTCTACATAGGGATTAAGCATTTAGAACGAAATCTAATGTAGGAAAATGGTACTTTACTCTTGATCGGTACGTTGGGACTTTGAAAATATTCGGGCGTTCCAAACGCTCGTCTGTTGCATCATAGCGCGTCTCGGCGCAATCGACCGATTCGCTCGACCCATTATTTTCGATTTACGGCTAAAATAAATTTTTCTCATTTTATTCAATAACATATTCTTGCTTAGATAACTTTTTTACATAGGGATTAAGCATTTAGAACGATATAATGTTTAAAATAAGGGCACTTTACTCTTGACATTTTACGGTTTTTTCAATTTTCTGAAAAATCCTATCATTAGATTTTTTTAAAAATACGATATTCTTGCTTAACTAACGTTTCTACATAGGGATTAAGCATTTAGAACGAAATCTAATGTCAGAAAATGGCACTTTACTCTTGACATTTTTCGGTTTTTTCAATTTTCTGGAAAATCCTATCATTAGATTTTTTTAAAAATACGATATTCTTGCTTAACTAACGTTTCTACATAGGGATTAAGCATTTAGAACGAAATCTAATGTAGGAAAATGGTACTTTACTCTTGATCGGTACGTTGGGACTTTGAAAATATTCGGGCGTTCCAAACGCTCGTCTGTTGCATCATAGCGCGTCTCGGCGCAATCGACCGATTCGCTCGATCCATTATTTTCGATTTACGGCTAAAATAAATTTTTCTCATTTTATTCAATAACATATTCCTGCTTAAATAACTTTTTTACATATGGATTAAGCATTTAGAACGATACATTGTTTAAAATAAGGGCACTTTACTCTTGACATTTTACGGTTTTTTCAATTTTCTGAAAAATCCTATCATTAGATTTTTTTAAAAATACGATATTCTTGCTTAACTAACGTTTCTACATAGGGATTAAGCATTTAGAACGAAATCTAATGTCAGAAAATGGCACTTTACTCTTGACATTTTTCGGTTTTTCCAATTTTCTGGAAAATCCTATCATTAGATTTTTTTAAAAATACGATATTCTTGCTTAACTAACGTTTCTACATAGGGATTAAGCATTTAGAACGAAATCTAATGTCAGAAAATGGCACTTTACTCTTGACATTTTTCGGTTTTTTCAATTTTCTGGAAAATCCTATCATTAGATTTTTTTAAAAATACGATATTCTTGCTTAACTAACGTTTCTACATAGGGATTAAGCATTTAGAACGAAATCTAATGTAGGAAAATGGTACTTTACTCTTGATCGGTACGTTGGGACTTTGAAAATATTCGGGCGTTCCAAACGCTCGTCTGTTGCATCATAGCGCGTCTCGGCGCAATCGACCGATTCGCTCGACCCATTATTTTCGATTTACGGCTAAAATAAATTTTTCTCATTTTATTCAATAACATATTCTTGCTTAGATAACTTTTTTACATAGGGATTAAGCATTTAGAACGATATAATGTTTAAAATAAGGGCACTTTACTCTTGACATTTTACGGTTTTTTCAATTTTCTGAAAAATCCTATCATTAGATTTTTTTAAAAATACGATATTCTTGCTTAACTAACGTTTCTACATAGGGATTAAGCATTTAGAACGAAATCTAATGTCAGAAAATGGCACTTTACTCTTGACATTTTTCGGTTTTTTCAATTTTCTGGAAAATCCTATCATTAGATTTTTTTAAAAATACGATATTCTTGCTTAACTAACGTTTCTACATAGGGATTAAGCATTTAGAACGAAATCTAATGTAGGAAAATGGTACTTTACTCTTGATCGGTACGTTGGGACTTTGAAAATATTCGGGCGTTCCAAACGCTCGTCTGTTGCATCATAGCGCGTCTCGGCGCAATCGACCGATTCGCTCGATCCATTATTTTCGATTTACGGCTAAAATAAATTTTTCTCATTTTATTCAATAACATATTCCTGCTTAAATAACTTTTTTACATATGGATTAAGCATTTAGAACGATACATTGTTTAAAATAAGGGCACTTTACTCTTGACATTTTACGGTTTTTTCAATTTTCTGAAAAATCCTATCATTAGATTTTTTTAAAAATACGATATTCTTGCTTAACTAACGTTTCTACATAGGGATTAAGCATTTAGAACGAAATCTAATGTCAGAAAATGGCACTTTACTCTTGACATTTTTCGGTTTTTCCAATTTTCTGGAAAATCCTATCATTAGATTTTTTTAAAAATACGATATTCTTGCTTAACTAACGTTTCTACATAGGGATTAAGCATTTAGAACGAAATCTAATGTCAGAAAATGGCACTTTACTCTTGACATTTTTCGGTTTTTTCAATTTTCTGGAAAATCCTATCATTAGATTTTTTTAAAAATACGATATTCTTGCTTAACTAACGTTTCTACATAGGGATTAAGCATTTAGAACGAAATCTAATGTAGGAAAATGGTACTTTACTCTTGATCGGTACGTTGGGACTTTGAAAATATTCGGGCGTTCCAAACGCTCGTCTGTTGCATCATAGCGCGTCTCGGCGCAATCGACCGATTCGCTCGACCCATTATTTTCGATTTACGGCTAAAATAAATTTTTCTCATTTTATTCAATAACATATTCTTGCTTAGATAACTTTTTTACATAGGGATTAAGCATTTAGAACGATATAATGTTTAAAATAAGGGCACTTTACTCTTGACATTTTACGGTTTTTTCAATTTTCTGAAAAATCCTATCATTAGATTTTTTTAAAAATACGATATTCTTGCTTAACTAACGTTTCTACATAGGGATTAAGCATTTAGAACGAAATCTAATGTCAGAAAATGGCACTTTACTCTTGACATTTTTCGGTTTTTTCAATTTTCTGGAAAATCCTATCATTAGATTTTTTTAAAAATACGATATTCTTGCTTAACTAACGTTTCTACATAGGGATTAAGCATTTAGAACGAAATCTAATGTAGGAAAATGGTACTTTACTCTTGATCGGTACGTTGGGACTTTGAAAATATTCGGGCGTTCCAAACGCTCGTCTGTTGCATCATAGCGCGTCTCGGCGCAATCGACCGATTCGCTCGACCCATTATTTTCGATTTACGGCTAAAATAAATTTTTCTCATTTTATTCAATAACATATTCTTGCTTAGATAACTTTTTTACATAGGGATTAAGCATTTAGAACGATATAATGTTTAAAATAAGGGCACTTTACTCTTGACATTTTACGGTTTTTTCAATTTTCTGAAAAATCCTATCATTAGATTTTTTTAAAAATACGATATTCTTGCTTAACTAACGTTTCTACATAGGGATTAAGCATTTAGAACGAAATCTAATGTCAGAAAATGGCACTTTACTCTTGACATTTTTCGGTTTTTTCAATTTTCTGGGAAATCCTACCATTAGATTTTTTTAAAAATATGATATTCTTGCTTAACTAACGTTTCTACATAGGGATTAAGCATTTAGAACGAAATCTAATGTCAGAAAATGGCACTTTACTCTTGACATTTTTCGGTTTTTTCAATTTTCTGGAAAATCCTATCATTAGATTTTTTTAAAAATACGATATTCTTGCTTAACTAACGTTTCTACATAGGGATTAAGCATTTAGAACGAAATCTAATGTAGGAAAATGGTACTTTACTCTTGATCGGTACGTTGGGACTTTGAAAATATTCGGGCGTTCCAAACGCTCGTCTGTTGCATCATAGCGCGTCTCGGCGCAATCGACCGATTCGCTCGATCCATTATTTTCGATTTACGGCTAAAATAAATTTTTCTCATTTTATTCAATAACATATTCCTGCTTAAATAACTTTTTTACATATGGATTAAGCATTTAGAACGATACATTGTTTAAAATAAGGGCACTTTACTCTTGACATTTTACGGTTTTTTCAATTTTCTGAAAAATCCTATCATTAGATTTTTTTAAAAATACGATATTCTTGCTTAACTAACGTTTCTACATAGGGATTAAGCATTTAGAACGAAATCTAATGTCAGAAAATGGCACTTTACTCTTGACATTTTTCGGTTTTTCCAATTTTCTGGAAAATCCTATCATTAGATTTTTTTAAAAATACGATATTCTTGCTTAACTAACGTTTCTACATAGGGATTAAGCATTTAGAACGAAATCTAATGTCAGAAAATGGCACTTTACTCTTGACATTTTTCGGTTTTTTCAATTTTCTGGAAAATCCTATCATTAGATTTTTTTAAAAATACGATATTCTTGCTTAACTAACGTTTCTACATAGGGATTAAGCATTTAGAACGAAATCTAATGTAGGAAAATGGTACTTTACTCTTGATCGGTACGTTGGGACTTTGAAAATATTCGGGCGTTCCAAACGCTCGTCTGTTGCATCATAGCGCGTCTCGGCGCAATCGACCGATTCGCTCGACCCATTATTTTCGATTTACGGCTAAAATAAATTTTTCTCATTTTATTCAATAACATATTCTTGCTTAGATAACTTTTTTACATAGGGATTAAGCATTTAGAACGATATAATGTTTAAAATAAGGGCACTTTACTCTTGACATTTTACGGTTTTTTCAATTTTCTGAAAAATCCTATCATTAGATTTTTTTAAAAATACGATATTCTTGCTTAACTAACGTTTCTACATAGGGATTAAGCATTTAGAACGAAATCTAATGTCAGAAAATGGCACTTTACTCTTGACATTTTTCGGTTTTTTCAATTTTCTGGAAAATCCTATCATTAGATTTTTTTAAAAATACGATATTCTTGCTTAACTAACGTTTCTACATAGGGATTAAGCATTTAGAACGAAATCTAATGTAGGAAAATGGTACTTTACTCTTGATCGGTACGTTGGGACTTTGAAAATATTCGGGCGTTCCAAACGCTCGTCTGTTGCATCATAGCGCGTCTCGGCGCAATCGACCGATTCGCTCGATCCATTATTTTCGATTTACGGCTAAAATAAATTTTTCTCATTTTATTCAATAACATATTCCTGCTTAAATAACTTTTTTACATATGGATTAAGCATTTAGAACGATACATTGTTTAAAATAAGGGCACTTTACTCTTGACATTTTACGGTTTTTTCAATTTTCTGAAAAATCCTATCATTAGATTTTTTTAAAAATACGATATTCTTGCTTAACTAACGTTTCTACATAGGGATTAAGCATTTAGAACGAAATCTAATGTCAGAAAATGGCACTTTACTCTTGACATTTTTCGGTTTTTCCAATTTTCTGGAAAATCCTATCATTAGATTTTTTTAAAAATACGATATTCTTGCTTAACTAACGTTTCTACATAGGGATTAAGCATTTAGAACGAAATCTAATGTCAGAAAATGGCACTTTACTCTTGACATTTTTCGGTTTTTTCAATTTTCTGGAAAATCCTATCATTAGATTTTTTTAAAAATACGATATTCTTGCTTAACTAACGTTTCTACATAGGGATTAAGCATTTAGAACGAAATCTAATGTAGGAAAATGGTACTTTACTCTTGATCGGTACGTTGGGACTTTGAAAATATTCGGGCGTTCCAAACGCTCGTCTGTTGCATCATAGCGCGTCTCGGCGCAATCGACCGATTCGCTCGACCCATTATTTTCGATTTACGGCTAAAATAAATTTTTCTCATTTTATTCAATAACATATTCTTGCTTAGATAACTTTTTTACATAGGGATTAAGCATTTAGAACGATATAATGTTTAAAATAAGGGCACTTTACTCTTGACATTTTACGGTTTTTTCAATTTTCTGAAAAATCCTATCATTAGATTTTTTTAAAAATACGATATTCTTGCTTAACTAACGTTTCTACATAGGGATTAAGCATTTAGAACGAAATCTAATGTCAGAAAATGGCACTTTACTCTTGACATTTTTCGGTTTTTTCAATTTTCTGGAAAATCCTATCATTAGATTTTTTTAAAAATACGATATTCTTGCTTAACTAACGTTTCTACATAGGGATTAAGCATTTAGAACGAAATCTAATGTAGGAAAATGGTACTTTACTCTTGATCGGTACGTTGGGACTTTGAAAATATTCGGGCGTTCCAAACGCTCGTCTGTTGCATCATAGCGCGTCTCGGCGCAATCGACCGATTCGCTCGACCCATTATTTTCGATTTACGGCTAAAATAAATTTTTCTCATTTTATTCAATAACATATTCTTGCTTAGATAACTTTTTTACATAGGGATTAAGCATTTAGAACGATATAATGTTTAAAATAAGGGCACTTTACTCTTGACATTTTACGGTTTTTTCAATTTTCTGAAAAATCCTATCATTAGATTTTTTTAAAAATACGATATTCTTGCTTAACTAACGTTTCTACATAGGGATTAAGCATTTAGAACGAAATCTAATGTCAGAAAATGGCACTTTACTCTTGACATTTTTCGGTTTTTTCAATTTTCTGGGAAATCCTACCATTAGATTTTTTTAAAAATATGATATTCTTGCTTAACTAACGTTTTTACATAGGGATTAAGCATTTAGAACGAAATCTAATGTAGGAAAATGGTACTTTACTCTTGATCGGTACGTTGGGACTTTGAAAATATTCGGGCGTTCCAATCGCTCGTCTGTTGCATCATAGCGCGTCTCGGCGCAATCGACCGATTCGCTCGATCCATTATTTTCGATTTACGGCTAAAATAAATTTTTCTCATTTTATTCAATAACATATTCCTGCTTAAATAACTTTTTTACATATGGATTAAGCATTTAGAACGATACATTGTTTAAAATAAGGGCACTTTACTCTTGACATTTTACGGTTTTTTCAATTTTCTGAAAAATCCTATCATTAGATTTTTTTAAAAATACGATATTCTTGCTTAACTAACGTTTCTACATAGGGATTAAGCATTTAGAACGAAATCTAATGTCAGAAAATGGCACTTTACTCTTGACATTTTTCGGTTTTTCCAATTTTCTGGAAAATCCTATCATTAGATTTTTTTAAAAATACGATATTCTTGCTTAACTAACGTTTTTACATAGGGATTAAGCATTTAGAACGAAATCTAATGTAGGAAAATGGTACTTTACTCTTGATCGGTACGTTGGGACTTTGAAAATATTCGGGCGTACGCGGCGCGCTCGGCGCTTCGAACAGCTCCGGTGTCCCCATTATTTTCGATTTACGGCTAAAATAAATTTTTCTAATTTTTTTCAATAACATATTCTTGCTTAGATAACTTTTTTACATAGGGATTAAGCATTTAGAACGATATAATGTTTAAAATAAGGGCACTTTACTCTTGACATTTTACGGTTTTTTCAATTTTCTGAAAAATCCTATCATTAGATTTTTTTAAAAATACGATATTCTTGCTTAACTAACGTTTCTACATAGGGATTAAGCATTTAGAACGAAATCTAATGTCAGAAAATGGCACTTTACTCTTGACATTTTTCGGTTTTTCCAATTTTCTGGAAAATCCTATCATTAGATTTTTTTAAAAATACGATATTCTTGCTTAACTAACGTTTTTACATAGGGATTAAGCATTTAGAACGAAATCTAATGTAGGAAAATGGTCCTTTACTCTTGATCGGTACGTTGGGACTTTGAAAATATTCGGCCGTACGCGGCGCGTCTCGGCGCTTCGAACAGCTCCGGTGTCCCCATTATTTTCGATTTACGGCTAAAATAAATTTTTCTAATTTTTTTCAATTACATATTCTTGCTTAAATAACTTTTTTACATAGGGATTAAGCATTTAGAACGACATGTTGTTTAAAATAATGGTACTTTACTCTTGTGATTTTTCGGTTTTTTTTGATTATTTTGAAAAATAAATTTTTGTAATTTTTTTAAATACGATATTCGTGATCAGTGAACGATTTCACATATGGATTAAGCATTTAGAATCGTGCGGAAGCGTTATTAAAAAAGTTTACTCGATGCGATGGGACTTTGAAAAGTTTGTGAAAATTTTCATATTGGGAAAAAATGTGTAATTTTTTGTCTAGTTTACGGTAGTGTAATTTATTTTAATGTTTACTATAAATTTTTTTTTCGTTCGTTCACGCGCTATGTTACAACAGCACGGCCGGGCGGTCTGTTGCCGCGGCGGTTTACACTCATAAGCGCGCGTGCTATTCGGCCGGCGGCGCCGGCGTCCTTGCCGGCCGTTCGGTATCTATAAGAGATACACGGTCCGTGCGAGGCGGACGGAGCAGAGCGGGTTTTGGGCCAATTCTACGATCTCGGTCGAGAAGCTGTCTCAGAGCTCCTTCGGGGCTTCGGTCCTGACTGTTTCGTGCCGTTTACGTTACGGACTTTTCTCCACACAGCGTGGCCACGGGTCGGTGTCTTTGACCGAATGGCCCATATGTGGCAAGCCCTACGGGGTTGGTTACCCGTATGCACTTTGTATGTATACTCGTACTCACTGAGCAATCGACTCTTCTGTCCGAGCGATGGAAAAATTTTTTAAAATGCATCTGTAAGATTTGGAAGCAAATCGTACCAATTGAAAACTGTGGCTAAAATGAATAGCCCAGTGGAGAGAGAAAACTATCAAAAAACTGATTTTTTAAATCAAGAGGTGTCAGAAATCGAAATGCCTAGCGCGAGCGGAAGAACACGCTTTCTCGCCAGTCCAGCATGTGTCCTGTCCGTTCTTCCTCGGCTTGCCGATTTTGCCCAGATCAGAGGTTTCGTGCTTCCGGCGGTCAGAAGATCAGCGTGAGCGTACGCGCTTCCACGACTATGGCATCACCCATGTACTTTTTCCTTTGAATATATTTGAGTACATAAAAAATATTAAAACATATAGAGAGAACTGTGTCTTGGATCTTAAAAATTTGTCAATAGCGATGATATATTATTACTTAACTTGAAGTATTTGTACGTTTTAGCTGGGACGTACATTTATCTTACAAGATGTTAATAGCGAGACTCTTGAAGATAAAATTATCTTGTGATTTTATGAAGGCAAAGATAGAAACGTACGAAGCTGGCGTAC
>NW_027476290.1:187500-190000 GCF_051020955.1 Megalopta genalis
ATTCGTGCGTGATTTACACGGCAGACGTGTGTACTACACGTATTAGGCCTTTGATCTGCGTTGCGTAGGCCATCTTCCTTCCAAGACACACACGTGTTGGGGTTTGTGTGATTTTATGATAGTGCCTCAACACGGAAAAATAAGCGTACGAGAAGAGTTGGGCCCGACCAGATCATTCGTGCGTGATTTATACACGGCCAGACGCGTATTATATTACACGTATTAGGCCTTTGATCTGCGTTGCGTAGGCCATCTTCTCGATAGAGAGAAAGCCAATGTATTCTTTTTTCTTTCTTTACACACACACACACAGTTGTAGTAGGACAGGGAGGGATGCGAGCGTGCTAATCACGCTTCCTCAAGTCTTCGCTGTGGTGTAAAAAAAAAAGAAAAAAAGGAATCGTTGGGAAAGTCCAAAGGACGAAAATATCGGGCAGTCTGAAGATAACTTAATGCTCGTTTACATTGGTATCAAGAGAGACCGGCTTGTGTAGCTCGTTTCAATGCTGTGTCGTTGTCATTGACACCCTACTCTGTTGCGCGCTAGTGGCAGCATGAGCGTGGGACGTATATATATATGACACCCAGCTAGAGCCGGCCGTGAGTCCGTCCGGTGTAAATAACGACGAAAGGAGAGAGAAACTTTTCGAATCCAGTATCGGGTTGATAATTGTCCAGTTTGAATATCCATATCCCCGTCGTTTTTGGAGGTGATATACTCTCTGTGTTTCTTCGATAGAAGGCTTTTCAATGTTCTATTCGCTCCGACCGTCGAACTTGCAAGAAAACAGTGGTTTTGGATTTGCTCGTACATATATATATGGTTTCGACGGAAATATCTCGTTCTTTAAGGGACAATTATGTCGTTGTACGACGACTCCCGAATCTCCTTCGCGCGCTGGTTGGAGCTCTTCGGGTATCGGCTTGTTCCGAAATATAACACAAAAATGTGGTGGATAGCAAATACACATTATATATATATGAGAGAATAAAAGGGAAAAATTACCCTGAACGGTGGATCACTTGGCTCGTGGGTCGATGAAGAACGCAGCTAATTGCGCGTCAACGTGTGAACTGCAGGACACATGAACATCGACATTTCGAACGCACATTGCGGTCCACGGATACAATTCCTGGACCACGCCTGGCTGAGGGTCGTTTACGTACTTATAAACTGCTTGCGTTGATGGCACTTGTTGCCTATATACGTACGAGCGAATGATGGGCGCTTCGTCGGCGTTTGTCGCGGTCCTATGAATATTGAGAAATTTTACGTACGTCTAACAGTCTTCGAGAGAGATGGAAATCGTGTTCGAACTAGCGTGAGTGTGGAAGGCGGTGTCGTGTGTCGTATATGTTTTATATACGTCCGCCCGTCTGAAACACCGCTTCGAAGCGGTGACAAAATCTTTTTCGGGACGATTCGTATCCGTAGAACTATCGAGATTTCACTGGTACATTTTCAACGCGCTCCCGACGTCGCCTGAAATGAAACGAGATGGGTTTAACCCACGAAAGCGTACTACACGAGTCTGTCCTATGTGAAGACTGTGTACAGAGATCGAACGAACGCATGAAAGAAATTGAACGAAAGAACACATAACCCGCAAAAATATAGAGTAGAATTGTGACCGTTGCTTCGAATTTGAATTTATATGTATATATATATCATAGCCCCAGGGAGTGGAACCTATGAGTGTGGAAGGATGTCTCTTACCGTTATGTTGCCAGAGGAAAAAAAGTCTCTCTCTTCGTACGACACATTTGTGTACGAATTGTATCGATGGCTATATAGATCCGATGTTGCACATATTCTGAGTAAAGAACACCCCACCCGGGTTACCGTCCTAAAACTCTTCTATTGGTGTGGCTATGATGTGTGTGTCAACGCAATCGCGAGTCTGGTTCTACGGGAAAACCGTTTGTCGGTCGCCCCATATATCTTTTTGTTCTCTTCAAATGATCGAATAGCGAAACCGCACGAGATCAATCGGTCGTCTAGTCCCCGAAAGTACTTTTCGGACGGACGTTAAAGTTATACCGATTGTAATCGTCTTGCGAGTGTTTCGAAGATCTATATTTGGAGAGGATATCGAATTTTATAAAAGATATATTGGTGAGGCGCGATAAACGGTTTTTTTTTTGCTTTAAGGGTTTTTTGTGTTTTTTTTATTTTTTTTTTTTTTTTGTGTTGCTCTGTACACGTTTCGCAAAATGCTTTCGGGGGGGGAAGCTCTGAAAAAATTTTTTTTCACGTTCCGACGACCTCAGAGTAGGCGAGATTACCCGCTGAATTTAAGCATATTACTAAGCGGAGGAAAAGAAACTAACCAGGATTTCCTTAGTAGCGGCGAGCGAACAGGAATTAGCCCAGCACTGAATCCCGCGGAGTTCCGCCGTTGGGAAATGTAGTGTTCAGGAGGGTCAATTTATCCCGTAACGTCGCAACCGCGTCCAAGTCCATCTTGAATGGGGCCATTTATCCATAGAGGGTGCCAGG
>NW_027476290.1:192500-197500 GCF_051020955.1 Megalopta genalis
TAGGGGAATCCGACTGTCTAATTAAAACAAAGCATTGCGATGGCCCCCACGGGTGTTGACGCAATGTGATTTCTGCCCAGTGCTCTGAATGTCAACGTGAAGAAATTCAAAAAAGCGCGGGTAAACGGCGGGAGTAACTATGACTCTCTTAAGGTAGCCAAATGCCTCGTCATCTAATTAGTGACGCGCATGAATGGATTAACGAGATTCCCATCTGTCCCTATCTACTGGCGGTGGCGGTCTGTGGCCACCCAGGGCGGGAGATAACCCCCGAACTAGCCCTCGCGTAGGAGGGTTGATCGGCCGAGTCGATGGGTGTATCGGCGATGAAGGCATTAGAGACCGTCAGTGCGTCGTACATGTAGTACTTCGCATAATGGCGAGGCCCTGATTTAGCATACGGGCTGTGGCGTGTTCTTTGTACAGCACTGTATGTGCTGTATGACTTCCGACTGGGGAACTGTTGTCACTCGTGGCATCAGTTCCCCAGTTTACGTTAAACGGTTTTTCAGACCGTTTTTCGTGGGCGGAACACGCCACTAGACAACACTCCGCTGGGCTCAGGAATACATGGGATGCAATCAATCCCCTGGGCAACCCAGGCCGCAAGGGGCAAACGTGCCCTAGCCACACTTGAGCCTCCACGAAAAAGGTACCGCTGGATAGCTCGTGTTCTTAAATACGCAGCGAACTGAACGAAGTGTGGTGGAGAGGAAGAGGCAGCCTCTCCGACTGCTGTCTCCCACGTGTTTGCCGTGCGTGGCGACCCTTGTCGTCGGAAAAGAGGATCCTGGGATCTGAGGGGGCCCTCTCCTGCGGGTGAGACGTCCCCAACACGTACCTTTGGCCTCTGCTTCGGCTAGATGGGCGGCTGGACGAGAAAAGCAGCCCTGGTCCAGTCAATCGGCTTGGAACGACCACACGCTTCGGGCAAGTGGGTTCTGCTGGGCGAGGACGCGGGCTGGGTAAGGAAACCGACCCAGCCAGCAGACTATATTCGGTGCGTAGCCCTAACCCAGCCTTTGGCGGGTTCCAAATTGTGTGGGTCGGTGGTGGCCGGGGAGCGCACTGGATGAAAGACCAAGACACATTATGGGTCTTAACAAAATTAATGAACAAAAAACTAAGCGTCCAAAGACGACGGGTCCAGCTCCTACTCGGAGTGAAGCCGTCGCCGCAGACGCGGGAACTGCAAATGCAGCTGTCAGTCCCCCCGCGTCTGTGAGAAAGACAAGATCCGGGAAGGTGATTAATATCGCCAATCCTCGTGTGATCTTGCAAAGATGTGTGACTCCCACGCGAGCGGTCTCGGTGAAAACCGAGCCCACGGTAGAAGGTACGCCGGACACCGGTAACGTGGAAGTAATCGAACGAGTCGGAGACACGTCACTCGTGAAGGTGCAGTCGGCACCCGAGCGTGTCGAGGACCCTACTGGTGACGGTTGGCAAACCGTCACCAAAAAGTCAAAGCGAGCCAAGCCGGGCGCACCCACCGGCAAGGCCGCAGTAAACCGGGCCAGGAGACCGAAGGGGACGTTCTCCGGGCAGAAGGTACGGCCTCTCGATCTCGTAAGAGACGAAGCCTTTAGGCGAGTGTCCGAAATACGGACCTTTTGCTTTCGACCTGAGTCGAAAGTCAATAAGGAGTCCGGGTCAAAGATACTCGCCGAGGTTGAGGCACTCAACGAGCTGGTCCAGGAGCTTATTCAACGGAATAGCTTCGTCGAAGGGCAGCTCGCCGCGGTCAGGGCGGACCTAAAAGCGCGTCCTGCCGTAATGAGTGCGATGCGACCTGGGCCGTCCAAGGGAACTCTCCCGAAGACGGCCTGCAACGCCGCGCAGTCGACTTACGCCCATGTGAACAAAGTCGACTGCAAAGGAGCTTCTCCGGAAGCGGGGAGACGGCCACAATCGCAGCATGTGGTAAAAATCTTCCCGCCGAAGGAAAAAGGACAGAGCAGCGAAGTTACGAAGGTTACTGTTCTGTCGCTCGTTAAACCAGCGAAGGAGGCGATCCGAATTAAGTCGGTCCGACGCATCCACTCCGGTGGCATCGTCGTCGAGACCGACCGAAAGGAGGACCTGCAGGCCTTCGTTGGCAATAAGAAGCTCCGGAGCGCGGGTCTGTCCGTCTCCTTACCCACCAAGCGGGACCCCGAGGTTTTAGTTTACGACGTCCCGCGTCGGATGGGTAAGGACGAAATTGCCTCCAGTATTTGGAGGCAAAATCTCTGCGATGCGAACCAGAAGGATGTGCCTTCGGGAATTCGGGTCAGCCGCATGGCTGGCAAGACCCCGGAGACAGCCAACTGGGTCGTTGCCGTCAGTCCGCAGAATCTTCAGCGGCTGAAGCAGAGGGGTAGCCGAGTTTACCTTGGATGGAACTCCTGTCGTGTACGGGATTTCGTCCAGGTGCTTCGGTGCTACCGTTGCCAACGCTTCGGGCATACCTCGAAGCGTTGTAAATTCAAGGAGGACGTGTGCGGTCACTGCTCCCAAAAGGGGCATACCTTCACGCTCTGTAGCAAGAAGAGTGAACCTCCGGTCTGCTCTAATTGCAAGGACAGAGGGTGGGCTAGTGCACACAAGTCGCGGGACCCAGCTTGCGCTTCCTATCAGGCGGCGCTAGCTTTGGAGTCGTCCCGTGTCCGACTTGAGTGACGGGCAGACGTGGACTTGTCCACTCCGCCATTCGAACGGCATGCTGGGCGAACCCCTCGGGGTTCGTCCCCTCGGGCCAGGCTGAAGCCCCTCTTGCGGAGATAAAAGACTTTAACACTACTCCGTAAGAGTGCCTGGATTGGGTTGGACTCGAGGTGGCAGTGGGAGTAGCACGCTGTCTTCCCCTGATACGATGGTGAACGAAGGTAGAGCCCGAACACCAGGCACAAGTCGCAAGAGCGGCCGGTATGGTCCACCAAGGACTTAGGTACGGCCCGTCTCTCAGAGACCACAGTTTGACGACAACACTAACTGTCCCTATCTACGATCCATAGAAATAAAAAACAAACTGCAAAAAGACATCCGGGAGCAGACTCTCGATGCCTGGCAGGAAATTTGGACCAACTCAACAAAAGGCCAGATAACACATGAGTTTTTCGGGAACGTTCGCCAAAGACTTGAAGCAAACTGGGTGGTCCTAAACCACTACGTCGTACAACTTCTATCTGGTCACGGTAACATAAGGAACATATTAAAAAGCATGAAATCCTTAGAATCAGACATCTGCGATTGTGGGCGGGCGGACAATGTACATCACATTGTCTTCGACTGCCCACACCTACGCAAAGAAAGAGAAACCCTTATGGTAGCCGTCACCAGTACAGGCATAAACTGGCCTTGCCAGCTCAGAGAACTCGTTCTAGAAGACACATTCGGACACTTCACAAAATTCGCAATAGCAGTATTGAAATATAGAGAGAACATTACATTAGAAAACGTTAGTGGAACTTAGGATCAACCCAGACCCCGGTACAGCCGTCTAGACCACGCGGGCACTAACAACAGTTAGTGTGTCTAGACGTCTATAATCTCCACATGAGAAATCATGCGGACCCGCAAGAGACCGAGCCTCGCGCTGGTGACCCCGCCTCCTCGTGGCCCCCGCTGGAAACGTCGCGCTTTCAAGCCCATGGCTTGCCATGTACCTGCAAGCGCGACGGCTAAGCGGGTCACCTCCCACACGGGACGGTCTTCCCTCCGGATGAACCTTAAATGATGACGGAGGGGTTTTTCACAAGCACGACGCATGCATGCTCCAGATGCATGCGTACCCCCTTGTCCGTGGTTTCACTCACCCTAACACCGTCGGTATAGGCTAACCAAGCCTGGTACGACGAGCTAGCGCGTCGCGCTCATTAAAGCTCATTCACAATAGATGTCCCTATCTACGAAAAGAGGATCCTGGGATCTGAGGGGGCCCTCTCCTGCGGGTGAGACGTCCCCAACACGTACCTTTGGCCTCTGCTTCGGCTAGATGGGCGGCTGGACGAGAAAAGCAGCCCTGGTCCAGTCAATCGGCTTGGAACGACCACACGCTTCGGGCAAGTGGGTTCTGCTGGGCGAGGACGCGGGCTGGGTAAGGAAACCGACCCAGCCAGCAGACTATATTCGGTGCGTAGCCCTAACCCAGCCTTTGGCGGGTTCCAAATTGTGTGGGTCGGTGGTGGCCGGGGAGCGCACTGGATGAAAGACCAAGACACATTATGGGTCTTAACAAAATTAATGAACAAAAAACTAAGCGTCCAAAGACGACGGGTCCAGCTCCTACTCGGAGTGAAGCCGTCGCCGCAGACGCGGGAACTGCAAATGCAGCTGTCAGTCCCCCCGCGTCTGTGAGAAAGACAAGATCCGGGAAGGTGATTAATATCGCCAATCCTCGTGTGATCTTGCAAAGATGTGTGACTCCCACGCGAGCGGTCTCGGTGAAAACCGAGCCCACGGTAGAAGGTACGCCGGACACCGGTAACGTGGAAGTAATCGAACGAGTCGGAGACACGTCACTCGTGAAGGTGCAGTCGGCACCCGAGCGTGTCGAGGACCCTACTGGTGACGGTTGGCAAACCGTCACCAAAAAGTCAAAGCGAGCCAAGCCGGGCGCACCCACCGGCAAGGCCGCAGTAAACCGGGCCAGGAGACCGAAGGGGACGTTCTCCGGGCAGAAGGTACGGCCTCTCGATCTCGTAAGAGACGAAGCCTTTAGGCGAGTGTCCGAAATACGGACCTTTTGCTTTCGACCTGAGTCGAAAGTCAATAAGGAGTCCGGGTCAAAGATACTCGCCGAGGTTGAGGCACTCAACGAGCTGGTCCAGGAGCTTATTCAACGGAATAGCTTCGTCGAAGGGCAGCTCGCCGCGGTCAGGGCGGACCTAAAAGCGCGTCCTGCCGTAATGAGTGCGATGCGACCTGGGCCGTCCAAGGGAACTCTCCCGAAGACGGCCTGCAACGCCGCGCAGTCGACTTACGCCCATGTGAACAAAGTCGACTGCAAAGGAGCTTCT
>NW_027476290.1:202500-212500 GCF_051020955.1 Megalopta genalis
TTCCACAAAATTATAAAAAGTATACGGCTGTGTAGCGGGGATCAAAACGAGTAATTTCATGTATAAAGTTTAATTAATCTCCCAATAGTTTGCCGGGAAACATCGATTATTCCGATCTAGAAAGAGACAGAGATAGTCGATCCGCGTTATGTTAAATATTGCAAGGTTCCCGATTCCACAAAATTATAAAAAGTATACGGCTGTGTAGCGGGGATCAAAACGAGTAATTTCATGTATAAAGTTTAATTAAACTCCCAATAGTTTGCCGGGAAACATCGATTCTTCCGATCTAGAAAGAGACAGAGACAGACGATCCGCGTTATGTTAAATATTTCAAGGTTCCCGATTCCACAAAATTATAAAAAGTATACGGCTGTGTAGCGGGGATCAAAACGAGTAATTTCATGTATAAAGTTTAATTAAACTCCCAATAGTTTGCCGGGAAACATCGATTCTTCCGATCTAGAAAGAGACAGAGACAGACGATCCGCGTTATGTTAAATATTTCAAGGTTCCCGATTCCACAAAATTATAAAAAGTATACGGCTGTGTAGCGGGGATCAAAACGAGTAATTTCATGTATAAAGTTTAATTAAACTCCCAATAGTTTGCCGGGAAACATCGATTCTTCCGATCTAGAAAGAGACAGAGACAGACGATCCGCGTTATGTTAAATATTTCAAGGTTCCCGATTCCACAAAATTATAAAAAGTATACGGCTGTGTAGCGGGGATCAAAACGAGTAATTTCATGTATAAAGTTTAATTAATCTCCCAATAGTTTGCCGGGAAACATCGATTCTCCCGATCTAGAAAGAGACAGAGACAGACGATCCGCGTTATGTTAAATATTTCAAGGTTCCCGATTCCACAAAATTATAAAAAGTATACGGCTGTGTAGCGGGGATCAAAACGAGTAATTTCATGTATAAAGTTTAATTAAACTCCCAATAGTTTGCCGGGAAACATCGATTCTTCCGATCTAGAAAGAGACAGAGACAGACGATCCGCGTTATGTTAAATATTTCAAGGTTCCCGATTCCACAAAATTATAAAAAGTATACGGCTGTGTAGCGGGGATCAAAACGAGTAATTTCATGTATAAAGTTTAATTAAACTCCCAATAGTTTGCCGGGAAACATCGATTCTTCCGATCTAGAAAGAGACAGAGACAGACGATCCGCGTTATGTTAAATATTTCAAGGTTCCCGATTCCACAAAATTATAAAAAGTATACGGCTGTGTAGCGGGGATCAAAACGAGTAATTTCATGTATAAAGTTTAATTAAACTCCCAATAGTTTGCCGGGAAACATCGATTCTTCCGATCTAGAAAGAGACAGAGACAGACGATCCGCGTTATGTTAAATATTTCAAGGTTCCCGATTCCACAAAATTATAAAAAGTATACGGCTGTGTAGCGGGGATCAAAACGAGTAATTTCATGTATAAAGTTTAATTAATCTCCCAATAGTTTGCCGGGAAACATCGATTCTCCCGATCTAGAAAGAGACAGAGACAGACGATCCGCGTTATGTTAAATATTTCAAGGTTCCCGATTCCACAAAATTATAAAAAGTATACGGCTGTGTAGCGGGGATCAAAACGAGTAATTTCATGTATAAAGTTTAATTAAACTCCCAATAGTTTGCCGGGAAACATCGATTCTTCCGATCTAGAAAGAGACAGAGACAGACGATCCGCGTTATGTTAAATATTTCAAGGTTCCCGATTCCACAAAATTATAAAAAGTATACGGCTGTGTAGCAGGGATCAGAACGCGTAATTTCATGTATAAAGTTTAATTAAACTCCCAATAGTTTGTCGGGAAACATCGATAGTTCGATCGCGCGAGAGAGACAGAGAAACGAACAGTCTTTTTTTCGATTTACGGCTAAAATAAATTTTTCTAATTTTTTTCAATAACATATTCCTGCTAAAATAACTTTTTTACATAGGGATTAAGCATTTAGAACGATACATTGTTTAAAATAAGGGCACTTTACTCTTGACATTTTACGGTTTTTTCAATTTTCTGAAAAATCCTATCATTAGATTTTTTTAAAAATACGATATTCTTGCTTAACTAACGTTTCTACATAGGGATTAAGCATTTAGAACGAAATCTAATGTCAGAAAATGGCACTTTACTCTTGACATTTTTCGGTTTTTTCAATTTTCTGGAAAATCCTATCATTAGATTTTTTTAAAAATACGATATTCTTGCTTAACTAACGTTTTTACATAGGGATTAAGCATTTAGAACGAAATCTAATGTAGGAAAATGGTACTTTACTCTTGATCGGTACGTTGGGACTTTGAAAATATTCGGGCGTTCCAATCGCTCGTCTGTTGCATCATAGCGCGTCTCGGCGCAATCGACCGATTCGCTCGATCCATTATTTTCGATTTACGGCTAAAATAAATTTTTCTCATTTTATTCAATAACATATTCCTGCTTAAATAACTTTTTTACATATGGATTAAGCATTTAGAACGATACATTGTTTAAAATAAGGGCACTTTACTCTTGACATTTTACGGTTTTTTCAATTTTCTGAAAAATCCTATCATTAGATTTTTTTAAAAATACGATATTCTTGCTTAACTAACGTTTCTACATAGGGATTAAGCATTTAGAACGAAATCTAATGTAGGAAAATGGTACTTTACTCTTGATCGGTACGTTGGGACTTTGAAAATATTCGGGCGTTCCAAACGCTCGTCTGTTGCATCATAGCGCGTCTCGGCGCAATCGACCGATTCGCTCGACCCATTATTTTCGATTTACGGCTAAAATAAATTTTTCTCATTTTATTCAATAACATATTCTTGCTTAGATAACTTTTTTACATAGGGATTAAGCATTTAGAACGATATAATGTTTAAAATAAGGGCACTTTACTCTTGACATTTTACGGTTTTTTCAATTTTCTGAAAAATCCTATCATTAGATTTTTTTAAAAATACGATATTCTTGCTTAACTAACGTTTCTACATAGGGATTAAGCATTTAGAACGAAATCTAATGTCAGAAAATGGCACTTTACTCTTGACATTTTTCGGTTTTTTCAATTTTCTGGAAAATCCTATCATTAGATTTTTTTAAAAATACGATATTCTTGCTTAACTAACGTTTCTACATAGGGATTAAGCATTTAGAACGAAATCTAATGTAGGAAAATGGTACTTTACTCTTGATCGGTACGTTGGGACTTTGAAAATATTCGGGCGTTCCAAACGCTCGTCTGTTGCATCATAGCGCGTCTCGGCGCAATCGACCGATTCGCTCGATCCATTATTTTCGATTTACGGCTAAAATAAATTTTTCTCATTTTATTCAATAACATATTCCTGCTTAAATAACTTTTTTACATATGGATTAAGCATTTAGAACGATACATTGTTTAAAATAAGGGCACTTTACTCTTGACATTTTACGGTTTTTTCAATTTTCTGAAAAATCCTATCATTAGATTTTTTTAAAAATACGATATTCTTGCTTAACTAACGTTTCTACATAGGGATTAAGCATTTAGAACGAAATCTAATGTCAGAAAATGGCACTTTACTCTTGACATTTTTCGGTTTTTCCAATTTTCTGGAAAATCCTATCATTAGATTTTTTTAAAAATACGATATTCTTGCTTAACTAACGTTTCTACATAGGGATTAAGCATTTAGAACGAAATCTAATGTCAGAAAATGGCACTTTACTCTTGACATTTTTCGGTTTTTTCAATTTTCTGGAAAATCCTATCATTAGATTTTTTTAAAAATACGATATTCTTGCTTAACTAACGTTTCTACATAGGGATTAAGCATTTAGAACGAAATCTAATGTAGGAAAATGGTACTTTACTCTTGATCGGTACGTTGGGACTTTGAAAATATTCGGGCGTTCCAAACGCTCGTCTGTTGCATCATAGCGCGTCTCGGCGCAATCGACCGATTCGCTCGACCCATTATTTTCGATTTACGGCTAAAATAAATTTTTCTCATTTTATTCAATAACATATTCTTGCTTAGATAACTTTTTTACATAGGGATTAAGCATTTAGAACGATATAATGTTTAAAATAAGGGCACTTTACTCTTGACATTTTACGGTTTTTTCAATTTTCTGAAAAATCCTATCATTAGATTTTTTTAAAAATACGATATTCTTGCTTAACTAACGTTTCTACATAGGGATTAAGCATTTAGAACGAAATCTAATGTCAGAAAATGGCACTTTACTCTTGACATTTTTCGGTTTTTTCAATTTTCTGGAAAATCCTATCATTAGATTTTTTTAAAAATACGATATTCTTGCTTAACTAACGTTTCTACATAGGGATTAAGCATTTAGAACGAAATCTAATGTAGGAAAATGGTACTTTACTCTTGATCGGTACGTTGGGACTTTGAAAATATTCGGGCGTTCCAAACGCTCGTCTGTTGCATCATAGCGCGTCTCGGCGCAATCGACCGATTCGCTCGATCCATTATTTTCGATTTACGGCTAAAATAAATTTTTCTCATTTTATTCAATAACATATTCCTGCTTAAATAACTTTTTTACATATGGATTAAGCATTTAGAACGATACATTGTTTAAAATAAGGGCACTTTACTCTTGACATTTTACGGTTTTTTCAATTTTCTGAAAAATCCTATCATTAGATTTTTTTAAAAATACGATATTCTTGCTTAACTAACGTTTCTACATAGGGATTAAGCATTTAGAACGAAATCTAATGTCAGAAAATGGCACTTTACTCTTGACATTTTTCGGTTTTTCCAATTTTCTGGAAAATCCTATCATTAGATTTTTTTAAAAATACGATATTCTTGCTTAACTAACGTTTCTACATAGGGATTAAGCATTTAGAACGAAATCTAATGTCAGAAAATGGCACTTTACTCTTGACATTTTTCGGTTTTTTCAATTTTCTGGAAAATCCTATCATTAGATTTTTTTAAAAATACGATATTCTTGCTTAACTAACGTTTCTACATAGGGATTAAGCATTTAGAACGAAATCTAATGTAGGAAAATGGTACTTTACTCTTGATCGGTACGTTGGGACTTTGAAAATATTCGGGCGTTCCAAACGCTCGTCTGTTGCATCATAGCGCGTCTCGGCGCAATCGACCGATTCGCTCGACCCATTATTTTCGATTTACGGCTAAAATAAATTTTTCTCATTTTATTCAATAACATATTCTTGCTTAGATAACTTTTTTACATAGGGATTAAGCATTTAGAACGATATAATGTTTAAAATAAGGGCACTTTACTCTTGACATTTTACGGTTTTTTCAATTTTCTGAAAAATCCTATCATTAGATTTTTTTAAAAATACGATATTCTTGCTTAACTAACGTTTTTACATAGGGATTAAGCATTTAGAACGAAATCTAATGTAGGAAAATGGTACTTTACTCTTGATCGGTACGTTGGGACTTTGAAAATATTCGGGCGTTCCAATCGCTCGTCTGTTGCATCATAGCGCGTCTCGGCGCAATCGACCGATTCGCTCGATCCATTATTTTCGATTTACGGCTAAAATAAATTTTTCTCATTTTATTCAATAACATATTCCTGCTTAAATAACTTTTTTACATATGGATTAAGCATTTAGAACGATACATTGTTTAAAATAAGGGCACTTTACTCTTGACATTTTACGGTTTTTTCAATTTTCTGAAAAATCCTATCATTAGATTTTTTTAAAAATACGATATTCTTGCTTAACTAACGTTTCTACATAGGGATTAAGCATTTAGAACGAAATCTAATGTAGGAAAATGGTACTTTACTCTTGATCGGTACGTTGGGACTTTGAAAATATTCGGGCGTTCCAAACGCTCGTCTGTTGCATCATAGCGCGTCTCGGCGCAATCGACCGATTCGCTCGACCCATTATTTTCGATTTACGGCTAAAATAAATTTTTCTCATTTTATTCAATAACATATTCTTGCTTAGATAACTTTTTTACATAGGGATTAAGCATTTAGAACGATATAATGTTTAAAATAAGGGCACTTTACTCTTGACATTTTACGGTTTTTTCAATTTTCTGAAAAATCCTATCATTAGATTTTTTTAAAAATACGATATTCTTGCTTAACTAACGTTTCTACATAGGGATTAAGCATTTAGAACGAAATCTAATGTCAGAAAATGGCACTTTACTCTTGACATTTTTCGGTTTTTTCAATTTTCTGGAAAATCCTATCATTAGATTTTTTTAAAAATACGATATTCTTGCTTAACTAACGTTTCTACATAGGGATTAAGCATTTAGAACGAAATCTAATGTAGGAAAATGGTACTTTACTCTTGATCGGTACGTTGGGACTTTGAAAATATTCGGGCGTTCCAAACGCTCGTCTGTTGCATCATAGCGCGTCTCGGCGCAATCGACCGATTCGCTCGATCCATTATTTTCGATTTACGGCTAAAATAAATTTTTCTCATTTTATTCAATAACATATTCCTGCTTAAATAACTTTTTTACATATGGATTAAGCATTTAGAACGATACATTGTTTAAAATAAGGGCACTTTACTCTTGACATTTTACGGTTTTTTCAATTTTCTGAAAAATCCTATCATTAGATTTTTTTAAAAATACGATATTCTTGCTTAACTAACGTTTCTACATAGGGATTAAGCATTTAGAACGAAATCTAATGTCAGAAAATGGCACTTTACTCTTGACATTTTTCGGTTTTTTCAATTTTCTGGAAAATCCTATCATTAGATTTTTTTAAAAATACGATATTCTTGCTTAACTAACGTTTCTACATAGGGATTAAGCATTTAGAACGAAATCTAATGTAGGAAAATGGTACTTTACTCTTGATCGGTACGTTGGGACTTTGAAAATATTCGGGCGTTCCAAACGCTCGTCTGTTGCATCATAGCGCGTCTCGGCGCAATCGACCGATTCGCTCGACCCATTATTTTCGATTTACGGCTAAAATAAATTTTTCTCATTTTATTCAATAACATATTCTTGCTTAGATAACTTTTTTACATAGGGATTAAGCATTTAGAACGATATAATGTTTAAAATAAGGGCACTTTACTCTTGACATTTTACGGTTTTTTCAATTTTCTGAAAAATCCTATCATTAGATTTTTTTAAAAATACGATATTCTTGCTTAACTAACGTTTCTACATAGGGATTAAGCATTTAGAACGAAATCTAATGTCAGAAAATGGCACTTTACTCTTGACATTTTTCGGTTTTTTCAATTTTCTGGAAAATCCTATCATTAGATTTTTTTAAAAATACGATATTCTTGCTTAACTAACGTTTCTACATAGGGATTAAGCATTTAGAACGAAATCTAATGTAGGAAAATGGTACTTTACTCTTGATCGGTACGTTGGGACTTTGAAAATATTCGGGCGTTCCAAACGCTCGTCTGTTGCATCATAGCGCGTCTCGGCGCAATCGACCGATTCGCTCGATCCATTATTTTCGATTTACGGCTAAAATAAATTTTTCTCATTTTATTCAATAACATATTCCTGCTTAAATAACTTTTTTACATATGGATTAAGCATTTAGAACGATACATTGTTTAAAATAAGGGCACTTTACTCTTGACATTTTACGGTTTTTTCAATTTTCTGAAAAATCCTATCATTAGATTTTTTTAAAAATACGATATTCTTGCTTAACTAACGTTTCTACATAGGGATTAAGCATTTAGAACGAAATCTAATGTCAGAAAATGGCACTTTACTCTTGACATTTTTCGGTTTTTCCAATTTTCTGGAAAATCCTATCATTAGATTTTTTTAAAAATACGATATTCTTGCTTAACTAACGTTTCTACATAGGGATTAAGCATTTAGAACGAAATCTAATGTCAGAAAATGGCACTTTACTCTTGACATTTTTCGGTTTTTTCAATTTTCTGGAAAATCCTATCATTAGATTTTTTTAAAAATACGATATTCTTGCTTAACTAACGTTTCTACATAGGGATTAAGCATTTAGAACGAAATCTAATGTAGGAAAATGGTACTTTACTCTTGATCGGTACGTTGGGACTTTGAAAATATTCGGGCGTTCCAAACGCTCGTCTGTTGCATCATAGCGCGTCTCGGCGCAATCGACCGATTCGCTCGACCCATTATTTTCGATTTACGGCTAAAATAAATTTTTCTCATTTTATTCAATAACATATTCTTGCTTAGATAACTTTTTTACATAGGGATTAAGCATTTAGAACGATATAATGTTTAAAATAAGGGCACTTTACTCTTGACATTTTACGGTTTTTTCAATTTTCTGAAAAATCCTATCATTAGATTTTTTTAAAAATACGATATTCTTGCTTAACTAACGTTTCTACATAGGGATTAAGCATTTAGAACGAAATCTAATGTCAGAAAATGGCACTTTACTCTTGACATTTTTCGGTTTTTTCAATTTTCTGGAAAATCCTATCATTAGATTTTTTTAAAAATACGATATTCTTGCTTAACTAACGTTTCTACATAGGGATTAAGCATTTAGAACGAAATCTAATGTAGGAAAATGGTACTTTACTCTTGATCGGTACGTTGGGACTTTGAAAATATTCGGGCGTTCCAAACGCTCGTCTGTTGCATCATAGCGCGTCTCGGCGCAATCGACCGATTCGCTCGACCCATTATTTTCGATTTACGGCTAAAATAAATTTTTCTCATTTTATTCAATAACATATTCTTGCTTAGATAACTTTTTTACATAGGGATTAAGCATTTAGAACGATATAATGTTTAAAATAAGGGCACTTTACTCTTGACATTTTACGGTTTTTTCAATTTTCTGAAAAATCCTATCATTAGATTTTTTTAAAAATACGATATTCTTGCTTAACTAACGTTTCTACATAGGGATTAAGCATTTAGAACGAAATCTAATGTCAGAAAATGGCACTTTACTCTTGACATTTTTCGGTTTTTTCAATTTTCTGGGAAATCCTACCATTAGATTTTTTTAAAAATATGATATTCTTGCTTAACTAACGTTTTTACATAGGGATTAAGCATTTAGAACGAAATCTAATGTAGGAAAATGGTACTTTACTCTTGATCGGTACGTTGGGACTTTGAAAATATTCGGGCGTTCCAATCGCTCGTCTGTTGCATCATAGCGCGTCTCGGCGCAATCGACCGATTCGCTCGATCCATTATTTTCGATTTACGGCTAAAATAAATTTTTCTCATTTTATTCAATAACATATTCCTGCTTAAATAACTTTTTTACATATGGATTAAGCATTTAGAACGATACATTGTTTAAAATAAGGGCACTTTACTCTTGACATTTTACGGTTTTTTCAATTTTCTGAAAAATCCTATCATTAGATTTTTTTAAAAATACGATATTCTTGCTTAACTAACGTTTCTACATAGGGATTAAGCATTTAGAACGAAATCTAATGTCAGAAAATGGCACTTTACTCTTGACATTTTTCGGTTTTTCCAATTTTCTGGAAAATCCTATCATTAGATTTTTTTAAAAATACGATATTCTTGCTTAACTAACGTTTTTACATAGGGATTAAGCATTTAGAACGAAATCTAATGTAGGAAAATGGTACTTTACTCTTGATCGGTACGTTGGGACTTTGAAAATATTCGGGCGTACGCGGCGCGCTCGGCGCTTCGAACAGCTCCGGTGTCCCCATTATTTTCGATTTACGGCTAAAATAAATTTTTCTAATTTTTTTCAATAACATATTCTTGCTTAGATAACTTTTTTACATAGGGATTAAGCATTTAGAACGATATAATGTTTAAAATAAGGGCACTTTACTCTTGACATTTTACGGTTTTTTCAATTTTCTGAAAAATCCTATCATTAGATTTTTTTAAAAATACGATATTCTTGCTTAACTAACGTTTCTACATAGGGATTAAGCATTTAGAACGAAATCTAATGTCAGAAAATGGCACTTTACTCTTGACATTTTTCGGTTTTTCCAATTTTCTGGAAAATCCTAT
>NW_027476290.1:227500-267500 GCF_051020955.1 Megalopta genalis
GAGACAGTCGATCCGCGTTATGTTAAATATTTCAAGGTTCCCGATTCCACAAAATTATAAAAAGTATACGGCTGTGTAGCGGGGATCAAAACGAGTAATTTCATGTATAAAGTTTAATTAATCTCCCAATAGTTTGCCGGGAAACATCGATTATTCCGATCTAGAAAGAGACAGAGATAGTCGATCCGCGTTATGTTAAATATTGCAAGGTTCCCGATTCCACAAAATTATAAAAAGTATACGGCTGTGTAGCGGGGATCAAAACGAGTAATTTCATGTATAAAGTTTAATTAAACTCCCAATAGTTTGCCGGGAAACATCGATTCTTCCGATCTAGAAAGAGACAGAGACAGACGATCCGCGTTATGTTAAATATTTCAAGGTTCCCGATTCCACAAAATTATAAAAAGTATACGGCTGTGTAGCGGGGATCAAAACGAGTAATTTCATGTATAAAGTTTAATTAATCTCTCAATAGTTTGCCGGGAAACATCGATTATTCCGATCTAGAAAGAGACAGAGACAGACGATCCGCGTTATGTTAAATATTTCAAGGTTCCCGATTCCACAAAATTATAAAAAGTATACGGCTGTGTAGCGGGGATCAAAACGAGTAATTTCATGTATAAAGTTTAATTAAACTCCCAATAGTTTGCCGGGAAACATCGATTCTTCCGATCTAGAAAGAGACAGAGACAGACGATCCGCGTTATGTTAAATATTTCAAGGTTCCCGATTCCACAAAATTATAAAAAGTATACGGCTGTGTAGCGGGGATCAAAACGAGTAATTTCATGTATATTGTTTAATTAATCTCCCAATAGTTTGCCGGGAAACAACGATTATTCCGATCTAGAAAGAGACAGAGACAGACGATCCGCGTTATGTTAAATATTTCAAGGTTCCCGATTCCACAAAATTATAAAAAGTATACGGCTGTGTAGCGGGGATCAAAACGAGTAATTTCATGTATAAAGTTTAATTAATCTCCCAATAGTTTGCCGGGAAACATCGATTATTCCGATCTAGAAAGAGACAGAGATAGTCGATCCGCGTTATGTTAAATATTGCAAGGTTCCCGATTCCACAAAATTATAAAAAGTATACGGCTGTGTAGCGGGGATCAAAACGAGTAATTTCATGTATAAAGTTTAATTAAACTCCCAATAGTTTGCCGGGAAACATCGATTCTTCCGATCTAGAAAGAGACAGAGACAGACGATCCGCGTTATGTTAAATATTTCAAGGTTCCCGATTCCACAAAATTATAAAAAGTATACGGCTGTGTAGCGGGGATCAAAACGAGTAATTTCATGTATAAAGTTTAATTAAACTCCCAATAGTTTGCCGGGAAACATCGATTCTTCCGATCTAGAAAGAGACAGAGACAGACGATCCGCGTTATGTTAAATATTTCAAGGTTCCCGATTCCACAAAATTATAAAAAGTATACGGCTGTGTAGCGGGGATCAAAACGAGTAATTTCATGTATAAAGTTTAATTAAACTCCCAATAGTTTGCCGGGAAACATCGATTCTTCCGATCTAGAAAGAGACAGAGACAGACGATCCGCGTTATGTTAAATATTTCAAGGTTCCCGATTCCACAAAATTATAAAAAGTATACGGCTGTGTAGCGGGGATCAAAACGAGTAATTTCATGTATAAAGTTTAATTAATCTCCCAATAGTTTGCCGGGAAACATCGATTCTCCCGATCTAGAAAGAGACAGAGACAGACGATCCGCGTTATGTTAAATATTTCAAGGTTCCCGATTCCACAAAATTATAAAAAGTATACGGCTGTGTAGCGGGGATCAAAACGAGTAATTTCATGTATAAAGTTTAATTAAACTCCCAATAGTTTGCCGGGAAACATCGATTCTTCCGATCTAGAAAGAGACAGAGACAGACGATCCGCGTTATGTTAAATATTTCAAGGTTCCCGATTCCACAAAATTATAAAAAGTATACGGCTGTGTAGCGGGGATCAAAACGAGTAATTTCATGTATAAAGTTTAATTAAACTCCCAATAGTTTGCCGGGAAACATCGATTCTTCCGATCTAGAAAGAGACAGAGACAGACGATCCGCGTTATGTTAAATATTTCAAGGTTCCCGATTCCACAAAATTATAAAAAGTATACGGCTGTGTAGCGGGGATCAAAACGAGTAATTTCATGTATAAAGTTTAATTAAACTCCCAATAGTTTGCCGGGAAACATCGATTCTTCCGATCTAGAAAGAGACAGAGACAGACGATCCGCGTTATGTTAAATATTTCAAGGTTCCCGATTCCACAAAATTATAAAAAGTATACGGCTGTGTAGCGGGGATCAAAACGAGTAATTTCATGTATAAAGTTTAATTAATCTCCCAATAGTTTGCCGGGAAACATCGATTCTCCCGATCTAGAAAGAGACAGAGACAGACGATCCGCGTTATGTTAAATATTTCAAGGTTCCCGATTCCACAAAATTATAAAAAGTATACGGCTGTGTAGCGGGGATCAAAACGAGTAATTTCATGTATAAAGTTTAATTAAACTCCCAATAGTTTGCCGGGAAACATCGATTCTTCCGATCTAGAAAGAGACAGAGACAGACGATCCGCGTTATGTTAAATATTTCAAGGTTCCCGATTCCACAAAATTATAAAAAGTATACGGCTGTGTAGCAGGGATCAGAACGCGTAATTTCATGTATAAAGTTTAATTAAACTCCCAATAGTTTGTCGGGAAACATCGATAGTTCGATCGCGCGAGAGAGACAGAGAAACGAACAGTCTTTTTTTCGATTTACGGCTAAAATAAATTTTTCTAATTTTTTTCAATAACATATTCCTGCTAAAATAACTTTTTTACATAGGGATTAAGCATTTAGAACGATACATTGTTTAAAATAAGGGCACTTTACTCTTGACATTTTACGGTTTTTTCAATTTTCTGAAAAATCCTATCATTAGATTTTTTTAAAAATACGATATTCTTGCTTAACTAACGTTTCTACATAGGGATTAAGCATTTAGAACGAAATCTAATGTCAGAAAATGGCACTTTACTCTTGACATTTTTCGGTTTTTTCAATTTTCTGGAAAATCCTATCATTAGATTTTTTTAAAAATACGATATTCTTGCTTAACTAACGTTTTTACATAGGGATTAAGCATTTAGAACGAAATCTAATGTAGGAAAATGGTACTTTACTCTTGATCGGTACGTTGGGACTTTGAAAATATTCGGGCGTTCCAATCGCTCGTCTGTTGCATCATAGCGCGTCTCGGCGCAATCGACCGATTCGCTCGATCCATTATTTTCGATTTACGGCTAAAATAAATTTTTCTCATTTTATTCAATAACATATTCCTGCTTAAATAACTTTTTTACATATGGATTAAGCATTTAGAACGATACATTGTTTAAAATAAGGGCACTTTACTCTTGACATTTTACGGTTTTTTCAATTTTCTGAAAAATCCTATCATTAGATTTTTTTAAAAATACGATATTCTTGCTTAACTAACGTTTCTACATAGGGATTAAGCATTTAGAACGAAATCTAATGTCAGAAAATGGCACTTTACTCTTGACATTTTTCGGTTTTTTCAATTTTCTGGGAAATCCTATCATTAGATTTTTTTAAAAATACGATATTCTTGCTTAACTAACGTTTTTACATAGGGATTAAGCATTTAGAACGAAATCTAATGTAGGAAAATGGTACTTTACTCTTGATCGGTACGTTGGGACTTTGAAAATATTCGGGCGTTCCAATCGCTCGTCTGTTGCATCATAGCGCGTCTCGGCGCAATCGACCGATTCGCTCGATCCATTATTTTCGATTTACGGCTAAAATAAATTTTTCTCATTTTATTCAATAACATATTCTTGCTTAAATAACTTTTTTACATAGGGATTAAGCATTTAGAACGATACATTGTTTAAAATAAGGGCACTTTACTCTTGACATTTTACGGTTTTTTCAATTTTCTGAAAAATCCTATCATTAGATTTTTTTTTAAGAATACGATATTCTTGCTTAACTAACGTTTCTACATAGGGATTAAGCATTTAGAACGAAATCTAATGTCAGAAAATGGCACTTTACTCTTGACATTTTTCGGTTTTTTTCAATTTTCTGGAAAATCCTATCATTAGATTTTTTTAAAAATACGATATTCTTGCTTAACTAACGTTTTTACATAGGGATTAAGCATTTAGAACGAAATCTAATGTAGGAAAATGGTACTTTACTCTTGATCGGTACGTTGGGACTTTGAAAATATTCGGGCGTACGCGGCGCGCTCGGCGCTTCGAACAGCTCCGGTGTCCCCATTATTTTCGATTTACGGCTAAAATAAATTTTTCTAATTTTTTTCAATAACATATTCCTGCTAAAATAACTTTTTTACATAGGGATTAAGCATTTAGAACGATACATTGTTTAAAATAAGGGCACTTTACTCTTGACATTTTACGGTTTTTTCAATTTTCTGAAAAATCCTATCATTAGATTTTTTTAAAAATACGATATTCTTGCTTAACTAACGTTTCTACATAGGGATTAAGCATTTAGAACGAAATCTAATGTCAGAAAATGGCACTTTACTCTTGACATTTTACGGTTTTTTCAATTTTCTGGGAAATCCTATCATTAGATTTTTTTAAAAATACGATATTCTTGCTTAACTAACGTTTCTACATAGGGATTAAGCATTTAGAACGAAATCTAATGTCAGAAAATGGCACTTTACTCTTGACATTTTACGGTTTTTTCAATTTTCTGGGAAATCCTATCATTAGATTTTTTTAAAAATACGATATTCTTGCTTAACTAACGTTTTTACATAGGGATTAAGCATTTAGAACGAAATCTAATGTAGGAAAATGGTACTTTACTCTTGATCGGTACGTTGGGACTTTGAAAATATTCGGGCGTTCCAATCGCTCGTCTGTTGCATCATAGCGCGTCTCGGCGCAATCGACCGATTCGCTCGATCCATTATTTTCGATTTACGGCTAAAATAAATTTTTCTCATTTTATTCAATAACATATTCCTGCTTAAATAACTTTTTTACATAGGGATTAAGCATTTAGAACGATACATTGTTTAAAATAAGGGCACTTTACTCTTGACATTTTACGGTTTTTTCAATTTTCTGAAAAATCCTATCATTAGATTTTTTTAAAAATACGATATTCTTGCTTAACTAACGTTTCTACATAGGGATTAAGCATTTAGAACGAAATCTAATGTCAGAAAATGGCACTTTACTCTTGACATTTTTCGGTTTTTTCAATTTTCTGGGAAATCCTATCATTAGATTTTTTTAAAAATACGATATTCTTGCTTAACTAACGTTTTTACATAGGGATTAAGCATTTAGAACGAAATCTAATGTAGGAAAATGGTACTTTACTCTTGATCGGTACGTTGGGACTTTGAAAATATTCGGGCGTTCCAATCGCTCGTCTGTTGCATCATAGCGCGTCTCGGCGCAATCGACCGATTCGCTCGATCAATTATTTTCGATTTACGGCTAAAATAAATTTTTCTCATTTTATTCAATAACATATTCCTGCTTAAATAACTTTTTTACATATGGATTAAGCATTTAGAACGATACATTGTTTAAAATAAGGGCACTTTACTCTTGACATTTTACGGTTTTTTCAATTTTCTGAAAAATCCTATCATTAGATTTTTTTTTAAGAATACGATATTCTTGCTTAACTAACGTTTCTACATAGGGATTAAGCATTTAGAACGAAATCTAATGTCAGAAAATGGCACTTTACTCTTGACATTTTTCGGTTTTTTCAATTTTCTGGAAAATCCTATCATTAGATTTTTTTAAAAATACGATATTCTTGCTTAACTAACGTTTTTACATAGGGATTAAGTATTTAGAACGAAATCTAATGTAGGAAAATGGTACTTTACTCTTGATCGGTACGTTGGGACTTTGAAAATATTCGGGCGTACGCGGCGCGCTCGGCGCTTCGAACAGCTCCGGTGTCCCCATTATTTTCGATTTACGGCTAAAATAAATTTTTCTAATTTTTTTCAATAACATATTCCTGCTAAAATAACTTTTTTACATAGGGATTAAGCATTTAGAACGATACATTGTTTAAAATAAGGGCACTTTACTCTTGATATTTTACGGTTTTTTCAATTTTCTGAAAAATCCTATCATTAGATTTTTTTAAAAATACGATATTCTTGCTTAACTAACGTTTCTACATAGGGATTAAGCATTTAGAACGAAATCTAATGTCAGAAAATGGCACTTTACTCTTGACATTTTACGGTTTTTTCAATTTTCTGAAAAATCCTATCATTAGATTTTTTTTTAAGAATACGATATTCTTGCTTAACTAACGTTTCTACATAGGGATTAAGCATTTAGAACGAAATCTAATGTCAGAAAATGGCACTTTACTCTTGACATTTTTCGGTTTTTTTCAATTTTCTGGAAAATCCTATCATTAGATTTTTTTAAAAATACGATATTCTTGCTTAACTAACGTTTTTACATAGGGATTAAGCATTTAGAACGAAATCTAATGTAGGAAAATGGTACTTTACTCTTGATCGGTACGTTGGGACTTTGAAAATATTCGGGCGTACGCGGCGCGCTCGGCGCTTCGAACAGCTCCGGTGTCCCCATTATTTTCGATTTACGGCTAAAATAAATTTTTCTAATTTTTTTCAATAACATATTCCTGCTAAAATAACTTTTTTACATAGGGATTAAGCATTTAGAACGATACATTGTTTAAAATAAGGGCACTTTACTCTTGACATTTTACGGTTTTTTCAATTTTCTGAAAAATCCTATCATTAGATTTTTTTAAAAATACGATATTCTTGCTTAACTAACGTTTCTACATAGGGATTAAGCATTTAGAACGAAATCTAATGTCAGAAAATGGCACTTTACTCTTGACATTTTACGGTTTTTTCAATTTTCTGGGAAATCCTATCATTAGATTTTTTTAAAAATACGATATTCTTGCTTAACTAACGTTTTTACATAGGGATTAAGCATTTAGAACGAAATCTAATGTAGGAAAATGGTACTTTACTCTTGATCGGTACGTTGGGACTTTGAAAATATTCGGGCGTTCCAATCGCTCGTCTGTTGCATCATAGCGCGTCTCGGCGCAATCGACCGATTCGCTCGATCCATTATTTTCGATTTACGGCTAAAATAAATTTTTCTCATTTTATTCAATAACATATTCCTGCTTAAATAACTTTTTTACATAGGGATTAAGCATTTAGAACGATACATTGTTTAAAATAAGGGCACTTTACTCTTGACATTTTACGGTTTTTTCAATTTTCTGAAAAATCCTATCATTAGATTTTTTTAAAAATACGATATTCTTGCTTAACTAACGTTTCTACATAGGGATTAAGCATTTAGAACGAAATCTAATGTCAGAAAATGGCACTTTACTCTTGACATTTTTCGGTTTTTTCAATTTTCTGGGAAATCCTATCATTAGATTTTTTTAAAAATACGATATTCTTGCTTAACTAACGTTTTTACATAGGGATTAAGCATTTAGAACGAAATCTAATGTAGGAAAATGGTACTTTACTCTTGATCGGTACGTTGGGACTTTGAAAATATTCGGGCGTTCCAATCGCTCGTCTGTTGCATCATAGCGCGTCTCGGCGCAATCGACCGATTCGCTCGATCAATTATTTTCGATTTACGGCTAAAATAAATTTTTCTCATTTTATTCAATAACATATTCCTGCTTAAATAACTTTTTTACATATGGATTAAGCATTTAGAACGATACATTGTTTAAAATAAGGGCACTTTACTCTTGACATTTTACGGTTTTTTCAATTTTCTGAAAAATCCTATCATTAGATTTTTTTTTAAGAATACGATATTCTTGCTTAACTAACGTTTCTACATAGGGATTAAGCATTTAGAACGAAATCTAATGTCAGAAAATGGCACTTTACTCTTGACATTTTTCGGTTTTTTCAATTTTCTGGAAAATCCTATCATTAGATTTTTTTAAAAATACGATATTCTTGCTTAACTAACGTTTTTACATAGGGATTAAGTATTTAGAACGAAATCTAATGTAGGAAAATGGTACTTTACTCTTGATCGGTACGTTGGGACTTTGAAAATATTCGGGCGTACGCGGCGCGCTCGGCGCTTCGAACAGCTCCGGTGTCCCCATTATTTTCGATTTACGGCTAAAATAAATTTTTCTAATTTTTTTCAATAACATATTCCTGCTAAAATAACTTTTTTACATAGGGATTAAGCATTTAGAACGATACATTGTTTAAAATAAGGGCACTTTACTCTTGATATTTTACGGTTTTTTCAATTTTCTGAAAAATCCTATCATTAGATTTTTTTAAAAATACGATATTCTTGCTTAACTAACGTTTCTACATAGGGATTAAGCATTTAGAACGAAATCTAATGTCAGAAAATGGCACTTTACTCTTGACATTTTTCGGTTTTTTCAATTTTCTGGGAAATCCTATCATTAGATTTTTTTAAAAATACGATATTCTTGCTTAACTAACGTTTTTACATAGGGATTAAGCATTTAGAACGAAATCTAATGTAGGAAAATGGTACTTTACTCTTGATCGGTACGTTGGGACTTTGAAAATATTCGGGCGTTCCAATCGCTCGTCTGTTGCATCATAGCGCGTCTCGGCGCAATCGACCGATTCGCTCGATCCATTATTTTCGATTTACGGCTAAAATAAATTTTTCTCATTTTATTCAATAACATATTCCTGCTTAAATAACTTTTTTACATAGGGATTAAGCATTTAGAACGATACATTGTTTAAAATAAGGGCACTTTACTCTTGACATTTTACGGTTTTTTCAATTTTCTGAAAAATCCTATCATTAGATTTTTTTAAAAATACGATATTCTTGCTTAACTAACGTTTCTACATAGGGATTAAGCATTTAGAACGAAATCTAATGTCAGAAAATGGCACTTTACTCTTGACATTTTTCGGTTTTTTCAATTTTCTGGAAAATCCTATCATTAGATTTTTTTAAAAATACGATATTCTTGCTTAACTAACGTTTTTACATAGGGATTAAGCATTTAGAACGAAATCTAATGTAGGAAAATGGTACTTTACTCTTGATCGGTACGTTGGGACTTTGAAAATATTCGGGCGTTCCAATCGCTCGTCTGTTGCATCATAGCGCGTCTCGGCGCAATCGACCGATTCGCTCGATCCATTATTTTCGATTTACGGCTAAAATAAATTTTTCTCATTTTATTCAATAACATATTCCTGCTTAAATAACTTTTTTACATAGGGTTTAAGCATTTAGAACGATACATTGTTTAAAATAAGGGCACTTTACTCTTGATATTTTACGGTTTTTTCAATTTTCTGAAAAATCCTATCATTAGATTTTTTTAAGAATACGATATTCTTGCTTAACTAACGTTTTTACATAGGGATTAAGTATTTAGAACGAAATCTAATGTAGGAAAATGGTACTTTACTCTTGATCGGTACGTTGGGACTTTGAAAATATTCGGGCGTACGCGGCGCGCTCGGCGCTTCGAACAGCTCCGGTGTCCCCATTATTTTCGATTTACGGCTAAAATAAATTTTTCTAATTTTTTTCAATAACATATTCCTGCTAAAATAACTTTTTTACATAGGGATTAAGCATTTAGAACGATACATTGTTTAAAATAAGGGCACTTTACTCTTGATATTTTACGGTTTTTTCAATTTTCTGAAAAATCCTATCATTAGATTTTTTTAAAAATACGATATTCTTGCTTAACTAACGTTTCTACATAGGGATTAAGCATTTAGAACGAAATCTAATGTCAGAAAATGGCACTTTACTCTTGACATTTTTCGGTTTTTTCAATTTTCTGGGAAATCCTATCATTAGATTTTTTTAAAAATACGATATTCTTGCTTAACTAACGTTTTTACATAGGGATTAAGCATTTAGAACGAAATCTAATGTCAGAAAATGGCACTTTACTCTTGACATTTTTCGGTTTTTTCAATTTTCTGGAAAATCCTATCATTAGATTTTTTTAAAAATACGATATTCTTGCTTAACTAACGTTTTTACATAGGGATTAAGCATTTAGAACGAAATCTAATGTAGGAAAATGGTACTTTACTCTTGATCGGTACGTTGGGACTTTGAAAATATTCGGGCGTACGCGGCGCGCTCGGCGCTTCGAACAGCTCCGGTGTCCCCATTATTTTCGATTTACGGCTAAAATAAATTTTTCTAATTTTTTTCAATAACATATTCCTGCTAAAATAACTTTTTTACATAGGGATTAAGCATTTAGAACGATACATTGTTTAAAATAAGGGCACTTTACTCTTGATATTTTACGGTTTTTTCAATTTTCTGAAAAATCCTATCATTAGATTTTTTTAAAAATACGGTATTCTTGCTTAACTAACGTTTCTACATAGGGATTAAGCATTTAGAACGAAATCTAATGTCAGAAAATGGCACTTTACTCTTGACATTTTTCGGTTTTTTCAATTTTCTGGGAAATCCTATCATTAGATTTTTTTAAAAATACGATATTCTTGCTTAACTAACGTTTTTACATAGGGATTAAGCATTTAGAACGAAATCTAATGTAGGAAAATGGTACTTTACTCTTGATCGGTACGTTGGGACTTTGAAAATATTCGGGCGTACGCGGCGCGCTCGGCGCTTCGAACAGCTCCGGTGTCCCCATTATTTTCGATTTACGGCTAAAATAAATTTTTCTAATTTTTTTCAATAACATTTTCCTGCTAAAATAACTTTTTTACATAGGGATTAAGCATTTAGAACGATACATTGTTTAAAATAAGGGCACTTTACTCTTGATATTTTACGGTTTTTTCAATTTTCTGAAAAATCCTATCATTAGATTTTTTTAAAAATACGGTATTCTTGCTTAACTAACGTTTCTACATAGGGATTAAGCATTTAGAACGAAATCTAATGTCAGAAAATGGCACTTTACTCTTGACATTTTTCGGTTTTTTCAATTTTCTGGGAAATCCTATCATTAGATTTTTTTAAAAATACGATATTCTTGCTTAACTAACGTTTTTACATAGGGATTAAGCATTTAGAACGAAATCTAATGTAGGAAAATGGTACTTTACTCTTGATCGGTACGTTGGGACTTTGAAAATATTCGGGCGTACGCGGCGCGCTCGGCGCTTCGAACAGCTCCGGTGTCCCCATTATTTTCGATTTACGGCTAAAATAAATTTTTCTAATTTTTTTCAATAACATATTCCTGCTAAAATAACTTTTTTACATAGGGATTAAGCATTTAGAACGATACATTGTTTAAAATAAGGGCACTTTACTCTTGATATTTTACGGTTTTTTCAATTTTCTGAAAAATCCTATCATTAGATTTTTTTAAAAATACGATATTCTTGCTTAACTAACGTTTCTACATAGGGATTAAGCATTTAGAACGAAATCTAATGTCAGAAAATGGCACTTTACTCTTGACATTTTTCGGTTTTTTCAATTTTCTGGGAAATCCTATCATTAGATTTTTTTAAAAATACGATATTCTTGCTTAACTAACGTTTTTACATAGGGATTAAGCATTTAGAACGAAATCTAATGTAGGAAAATGGTACTTTACTCTTGATCGGTACGTTGGGACTTTGAAAATATTCGGGCGTTCCAATCGCTCGTCTGTTGCATCATAGCGCGTCTCGGCGCAATCGACCGATTCGCTCGATCCATTATTTTCGATTTACGGCTAAAATAAATTTTTCTCATTTTATTCAATAACATATTCCTGCTTAAATAACTTTTTTACATAGGGATTAAGCATTTAGAACGATACATTGTTTAAAATAAGGGCACTTTACTCTTGACATTTTACGGTTTTTTCAATTTTCTGAAAAATCCTATCATTAGATTTTTTTAAAAATACGATATTCTTGCTTAACTAACGTTTCTACATAGGGATTAAGCATTTAGAACGAAATCTAATGTCAGAAAATGGCACTTTACTCTTGACATTTTTCGGTTTTTTCAATTTTCTGGAAAATCCTATCATTAGATTTTTTTAAAAATACGATATTCTTGCTTAACTAACGTTTTTACATAGGGATTAAGCATTTAGAACGAAATCTAATGTAGGAAAATGGTACTTTACTCTTGATCGGTACGTTGGGACTTTGAAAATATTCGGGCGTTCCAATCGCTCGTCTGTTGCATCATAGCGCGTCTCGGCGCAATCGACCGATTCGCTCGATCCATTATTTTCGATTTACGGCTAAAATAAATTTTTCTCATTTTATTCAATAACATATTCCTGCTTAAATAACTTTTTTACATAGGGATTAAGCATTTAGAACGATACATTGTTTAAAATAAGGGCACTTTACTCTTGATATTTTACGGTTTTTTCAATTTTCTGAAAAATCCTATCATTAGATTTTTTTTAAAAATACGATATTCTTGCTTAACTAACGTTTCTACATAGGGATTAAGCATTTAGAACGAAATCTAATGTCAGAAAATGGCACTTTACTCTTGACATTTTTCGGTTTTTTCAATTTTCTGGGAAATCCTATCATTAGATTTTTTTAAAAATACGATATTCTTGCTTAACTAACGTTTTTACATAGGGATTAAGCATTTAGAACGAAATCTAATGTAGGAAAATGGTACTTTACTCTTGATCGGTACGTTGGGACTTTGAAAATATTCGGGCGTTCCAATCGCTCGTCTGTTGCATCATAGCGCGTCTCGGCGCAATCGACCGATTCGCTCGATCCATTATTTTCGATTTACGGCTAAAATAAATTTTTCTCATTTTATTCAATAACATATTCTTGCTTAAATAACTTTTTTACATAGGGATTAAGCATTTAGAACGATACATTGTTTAAAATAAGGGCACTTTACTCTTGACATTTTACGGTTTTTTCAATTTTCTGAAAAATCCTATCATTAGATTTTTTTAAGAATACGATATTCTTGCTTAACTAACGTTTCTACATAGGGATTAAGCATTTAGAACGAAATCTAATGTCAGAAAATGGCACTTTACTCTTGACATTTTTCGGTTTTTTCAATTTTCTGGAAAATCCTATCATTAGATTTTTTTAAAAATACGATATTCTTGCTTAACTAACGTTTTTACATAGGGATTAAGTATTTAGAACGAAATCTAATGTAGGAAAATGGTACTTTACTCTTGATCGGTACGTTGGGACTTTGAAAATATTCGGGCGTACGCGGCGCGCTCGGCGCTTCGAACAGCTCCGGTGTCCCCATTATTTTCGATTTACGGCTAAAATAAATTTTTCTAATTTTTTTCAATAACATATTCCTGCTAAAATAACTTTTTTACATAGGGATTAAGCATTTAGAACGATACATTGTTTAAAATAAGGGCACTTTACTCTTGATATTTTACGGTTTTTTCAATTTTCTGAAAAATCCTATCATTAGATTTTTTTAAAAATACGATATTCTTGCTTAACTAACGTTTCTACATAGGGATTAAGCATTTAGAACGAAATCTAATGTCAGAAAATGGCACTTTACTCTTGACATTTTTCGGTTTTTTCAATTTTCTGGGAAATCCTATCATTAGATTTTTTTAAAAATACGATATTCTTGCTTAACTAACGTTTTTACATAGGGATTAAGCATTTAGAACGAAATCTAATGTAGGAAAATGGTACTTTACTCTTGATCGGTACGTTGGGACTTTGAAAATATTCGGGCGTTCCAATCGCTCGTCTGTTGCATCATAGCGCGTCTCGGCGCAATCGACCGATTCGCTCGATCCATTATTTTCGATTTACGGCTAAAATAAATTTTTCTCATTTTATTCAATAACATATTCCTGCTTAAATAACTTTTTTACATAGGGATTAAGCATTTAGAACGATACATTGTTTAAAATAAGGGCACTTTACTCTTGACATTTTACGGTTTTTTCAATTTTCTGAAAAATCCTATCATTAGATTTTTTTAAAAATACGATATTCTTGCTTAACTAACGTTTCTACATAGGGATTAAGCATTTAGAACGAAATCTAATGTCAGAAAATGGCACTTTACTCTTGACATTTTTCGGTTTTTTCAATTTTCTGGAAAATCCTATCATTAGATTTTTTTAAAAATACGATATTCTTGCTTAACTAACGTTTTTACATAGGGATTAAGCATTTAGAACGAAATCTAATGTAGGAAAATGGTACTTTACTCTTGATCGGTACGTTGGGACTTTGAAAATATTCGGGCGTTCCAATCGCTCGTCTGTTGCATCATAGCGCGTCTCGGCGCAATCGACCGATTCGCTCGATCCATTATTTTCGATTTACGGCTAAAATAAATTTTTCTCATTTTATTCAATAACATATTCCTGCTTAAATAACTTTTTTACATATGGATTAAGCATTTAGAACGATACATTGTTTAAAATAAGGGCACTTTACTCTTGACATTTTACGGTTTTTTCAATTTTCTGAAAAATCCTATCATTAGATTTTTTTAAAAATACGATATTCTTGCTTAACTAACGTTTCTACATAGGGATTAAGCATTTAGAACGAAATCTAATGTCAGAAAATGGCACTTTACTCTTGACATTTTTCGGTTTTTTCAATTTTCTGGGAAATCCTATCATTAGATTTTTTTAAAAATACGATATTCTTGCTTAACTAACGTTTCTACATAGGGATTAAGCATTTAGAACGAAATCTAATGTCAGAAAATGGCACTTTACTCTTGACATTTTTCGGTTTTTTCAATTTTCTGGAAAATCCTATCATTAGATTTTTTTAAAAATACGATATTCTTGCTTAACTAACGTTTTTACATAGGGATTAAGCATTTAGAACGAAATCTAATGTAGGAAAATGGTACTTTACTCTTGATCGGTACGTTGGGACTTTGAAAATATTCGGGCGTTCCAATCGCTCGTCTGTTGCATCATAGCGCGTCTCGGCGCAATCGACCGATTCGCTCGATCCATTATTTTCGATTTACGGCTAAAATAAATTTTTCTCATTTTATTCAATAACATATTCCTGCTTAAATAACTTTTTTACATAGGGATTAAGCATTTAGAACGATACATTGTTTAAAATAAGGGCACTTTACTCTTGATATTTTACGGTTTTTTCAATTTTCTGAAAAATCCTATCATTAGATTTTTTTTAAAAATACGATATTCTTGCTTAACTAACGTTTCTACATAGGGATTAAGCATTTAGAACGAAATCTAATGTCAGAAAATGGCACTTTACTCTTGACATTTTTCGGTTTTTTCAATTTTCTGGGAAATCCTATCATTAGATTTTTTTAAAAATACGATATTCTTGCTTAACTAACGTTTTTACATAGGGATTAAGCATTTAGAACGAAATCTAATGTAGGAAAATGGTACTTTACTCTTGATCGGTACGTTGGGACTTTGAAAATATTCGGGCGTTCCAATCGCTCGTCTGTTGCATCATAGCGCGTCTCGGCGCAATCGACCGATTCGCTCGATCCATTATTTTCGATTTACGGCTAAAATAAATTTTTCTCATTTTATTCAATAACATATTCCTGCTTAAATAACTTTTTTACATAGGGATTAAGCATTTAGAACGATACATTGTTTAAAATAAGGGCACTTTACTCTTGACATTTTACGGTTTTTTCAATTTTCTGAAAAATCCTATCATTAGATTTTTTTAAAAATACGATATTCTTGCTTAACTAACGTTTCTACATAGGGATTAAGCATTTAGAACGAAATCTAATGTCAGAAAATGGCACTTTACTCTTGACATTTTTCGGTTTTTTCAATTTTCTGGAAAATCCTATCATTAGATTTTTTTAAAAATACGATATTCTTGCTTAACTAACGTTTTTACATAGGGATTAAGCATTTAGAACGAAATCTAATGTAGGAAAATGGTACTTTACTCTTGATCGGTACGTTGGGACTTTGAAAATATTCGGGCGTTCCAATCGCTCGTCTGTTGCATCATAGCGCGTCTCGGCGCAATCGACCGATTCGCTCGATCCATTATTTTCGATTTACGGCTAAAATAAATTTTTCTCATTTTATTCAATAACATATTCCTGCTTAAATAACTTTTTTACATAGGGATTAAGCATTTAGAACGATACATTGTTTAAAATAAGGGCACTTTACTCTTGATATTTTACGGTTTTTTCAATTTTCTGAAAAATCCTATCATTAGATTTTTTTTAAAAATACGATATTCTTGCTTAACTAACGTTTCTACATAGGGATTAAGCATTTAGAACGAAATCTAATGTCAGAAAATGGCACTTTACTCTTGACATTTTTCGGTTTTTTCAATTTTCTGGGAAATCCTATCATTAGATTTTTTTAAAAATACGATATTCTTGCTTAACTAACGTTTTTACATAGGGATTAAGCATTTAGAACGAAATCTAATGTAGGAAAATGGTACTTTACTCTTGATCGGTACGTTGGGACTTTGAAAATATTCGGGCGTTCCAATCGCTCGTCTGTTGCATCATAGCGCGTCTCGGCGCAATCGACCGATTCGCTCGATCCATTATTTTCGATTTACGGCTAAAATAAATTTTTCTCATTTTATTCAATAACATATTCTTGCTTAAATAACTTTTTTACATAGGGATTAAGCATTTAGAACGATACATTGTTTAAAATAAGGGCACTTTACTCTTGACATTTTACGGTTTTTTCAATTTTCTGAAAAATCCTATCATTAGATTTTTTTAAGAATACGATATTCTTGCTTAACTAACGTTTCTACATAGGGATTAAGCATTTAGAACGAAATCTAATGTCAGAAAATGGCACTTTACTCTTGACATTTTTCGGTTTTTTCAATTTTCTGGAAAATCCTATCATTAGATTTTTTTAAAAATACGATATTCTTGCTTAACTAACGTTTTTACATAGGGATTAAGTATTTAGAACGAAATCTAATGTAGGAAAATGGTACTTTACTCTTGATCGGTACGTTGGGACTTTGAAAATATTCGGGCGTACGCGGCGCGCTCGGCGCTTCGAACAGCTCCGGTGTCCCCATTATTTTCGATTTACGGCTAAAATAAATTTTTCTAATTTTTTTCAATAACATATTCCTGCTAAAATAACTTTTTTACATAGGGATTAAGCATTTAGAACGATACATTGTTTAAAATAAGGGCACTTTACTCTTGATATTTTACGGTTTTTTCAATTTTCTGAAAAATCCTATCATTAGATTTTTTTAAAAATACGATATTCTTGCTTAACTAACGTTTCTACATAGGGATTAAGCATTTAGAACGAAATCTAATGTCAGAAAATGGCACTTTACTCTTGACATTTTTCGGTTTTTTCAATTTTCTGGGAAATCCTATCATTAGATTTTTTTAAAAATACGATATTCTTGCTTAACTAACGTTTTTACATAGGGATTAAGCATTTAGAACGAAATCTAATGTAGGAAAATGGTACTTTACTCTTGATCGGTACGTTGGGACTTTGAAAATATTCGGGCGTTCCAATCGCTCGTCTGTTGCATCATAGCGCGTCTCGGCGCAATCGACCGATTCGCTCGATCCATTATTTTCGATTTACGGCTAAAATAAATTTTTCTCATTTTATTCAATAACATATTCCTGCTTAAATAACTTTTTTACATAGGGATTAAGCATTTAGAACGATACATTGTTTAAAATAAGGGCACTTTACTCTTGACATTTTACGGTTTTTTCAATTTTCTGAAAAATCCTATCATTAGATTTTTTTAAAAATACGATATTCTTGCTTAACTAACGTTTCTACATAGGGATTAAGCATTTAGAACGAAATCTAATGTCAGAAAATGGCACTTTACTCTTGACATTTTTCGGTTTTTTCAATTTTCTGGAAAATCCTATCATTAGATTTTTTTAAAAATACGATATTCTTGCTTAACTAACGTTTTTACATAGGGATTAAGCATTTAGAACGAAATCTAATGTAGGAAAATGGTACTTTACTCTTGATCGGTACGTTGGGACTTTGAAAATATTCGGGCGTTCCAATCGCTCGTCTGTTGCATCATAGCGCGTCTCGGCGCAATCGACCGATTCGCTCGATCCATTATTTTCGATTTACGGCTAAAATAAATTTTTCTCATTTTATTCAATAACATATTCCTGCTTAAATAACTTTTTTACATATGGATTAAGCATTTAGAACGATACATTGTTTAAAATAAGGGCACTTTACTCTTGACATTTTACGGTTTTTTCAATTTTCTGAAAAATCCTATCATTAGATTTTTTTAAAAATACGATATTCTTGCTTAACTAACGTTTCTACATAGGGATTAAGCATTTAGAACGAAATCTAATGTCAGAAAATGGCACTTTACTCTTGACATTTTTCGGTTTTTTCAATTTCCTGGAAAATCCTATCATTAGATTTTTTTAAAAATACGATATTCTTGCTTAACTAACGTTTTTACATAGGGATTAAGCATTTAGAACGAAATCTAATGTAGGAAAATGGTACTTTACTCTTGATCGGTACGTTGGGACTTTGAAAATATTCGGGCGTTCCAATCGCTCGTCTGTTGCATCATAGCGCGTCTCGGCGCAATCGACCGATTCGCTCGATCCATTATTTTCGATTTACGGCTAAAATAAATTTTTCTCATTTTATTCAATAACATATTCCTGCTTAAATAACTTTTTTACATATGGATTAAGCATTTAGAACGATACATTGTTTAAAATAAGGGCACTTTACTCTTGACATTTTACGGTTTTTTCAATTTTCTGAAAAATCCTATCATTAGATTTTTTTAAAAATACGATATTCTTGCTTAACTAACGTTTCTACATAGGGATTAAGCATTTAGAACGAAATCTAATGTCAGAAAATGGCACTTTACTCTTGACATTTTTCGGTTTTTTCAATTTTCTGGGAAATCCTATCATTAGATTTTTTTAAAAATACGATATTCTTGCTTAACTAACGTTTTTACATAGGGATTAAGCATTTAGAACGAAATCTAATGTAGGAAAATGGTACTTTACTCTTGATCGGTACGTTGGGACTTTGAAAATATTCGGGCGTTCCAATCGCTCGTCTGTTGCATCATAGCGCGTCTCGGCGCAATCGACCGATTCGCTCGATCCATTATTTTCGATTTACGGCTAAAATAAATTTTTCTCATTTTATTCAATAACATATTCTTGCTTAAATAACTTTTTTACATAGGGATTAAGCATTTAGAACGATACATTGTTTAAAATAAGGGCACTTTACTCTTGACATTTTACGGTTTTTTCAATTTTCTGAAAAATCCTATCATTAGATTTTTTTTTAAGAATACGATATTCTTGCTTAACTAACGTTTCTACATAGGGATTAAGCATTTAGAACGAAATCTAATGTCAGAAAATGGCACTTTACTCTTGACATTTTTCGGTTTTTTTCAATTTTCTGGAAAATCCTATCATTAGATTTTTTTAAAAATACGATATTCTTGCTTAACTAACGTTTTTACATAGGGATTAAGCATTTAGAACGAAATCTAATGTAGGAAAATGGTACTTTACTCTTGATCGGTACGTTGGGACTTTGAAAATATTCGGGCGTACGCGGCGCGCTCGGCGCTTCGAACAGCTCCGGTGTCCCCATTATTTTCGATTTACGGCTAAAATAAATTTTTCTAATTTTTTTCAATAACATATTCCTGCTAAAATAACTTTTTTACATAGGGATTAAGCATTTAGAACGATACATTGTTTAAAATAAGGGCACTTTACTCTTGACATTTTACGGTTTTTTCAATTTTCTGAAAAATCCTATCATTAGATTTTTTTAAAAATACGATATTCTTGCTTAACTAACGTTTCTACATAGGGATTAAGCATTTAGAACGAAATCTAATGTCAGAAAATGGCACTTTACTCTTGACATTTTACGGTTTTTTCAATTTTCTGGGAAATCCTATCATTAGATTTTTTTAAAAATACGATATTCTTGCTTAACTAACGTTTTTACATAGGGATTAAGCATTTAGAACGAAATCTAATGTAGGAAAATGGTACTTTACTCTTGATCGGTACGTTGGGACTTTGAAAATATTCGGGCGTTCCAATCGCTCGTCTGTTGCATCATAGCGCGTCTCGGCGCAATCGACCGATTCGCTCGATCCATTATTTTCGATTTACGGCTAAAATAAATTTTTCTCATTTTATTCAATAACATATTCCTGCTTAAATAACTTTTTTACATAGGGATTAAGCATTTAGAACGATACATTGTTTAAAATAAGGGCACTTTACTCTTGACATTTTACGGTTTTTTCAATTTTCTGAAAAATCCTATCATTAGATTTTTTTAAAAATACGATATTCTTGCTTAACTAACGTTTCTACATAGGGATTAAGCATTTAGAACGAAATCTAATGTCAGAAAATGGCACTTTACTCTTGACATTTTTCGGTTTTTTCAATTTTCTGGGAAATCCTATCATTAGATTTTTTTAAAAATACGATATTCTTGCTTAACTAACGTTTTTACATAGGGATTAAGCATTTAGAACGAAATCTAATGTAGGAAAATGGTACTTTACTCTTGATCGGTACGTTGGGACTTTGAAAATATTCGGGCGTTCCAATCGCTCGTCTGTTGCATCATAGCGCGTCTCGGCGCAATCGACCGATTCGCTCGATCAATTATTTTCGATTTACGGCTAAAATAAATTTTTCTCATTTTATTCAATAACATATTCCTGCTTAAATAACTTTTTTACATATGGATTAAGCATTTAGAACGATACATTGTTTAAAATAAGGGCACTTTACTCTTGACATTTTACGGTTTTTTCAATTTTCTGAAAAATCCTATCATTAGATTTTTTTAAAAATACGATATTCTTGCTTAACTAACGTTTCTACATAGGGATTAAACATTTAGAACGAAATCTAATGTCAGAAAATGGCACTTTACTCTTGACATTTTTCGGTTTTTTCAATTTTCTGGGAAATCCTATCATTAGATTTTTTTAAAAATACGATATTCTTGCTTAACTAACGTTTTTACATAGGGATTAAGCATTTAGAACGAAATCTAATGTAGGAAAATGGTACTTTACTCTTGATCGGTACGTTGGGACTTTGAAAATATTCGGGCGTTCCAATCGCTCGTCTGTTGCATCATAGCGCGTCTCGGCGCAATCGACCGATTCGCTCGATCCATTATTTTCGATTTACGGCTAAAATAAATTTTTCTAATTTTTTTCAATAACATATTCCTGCTTAAATAACTTTTTTACATAGGGATTAAGCCTTTAGAACGATACATTGTTTAAAATAAGGGCACTTTACTCTTGACATTTTACGGTTTTTTCAATTTTCTGAAAAATCCTATCATTAGATTTTTTTAAAAATACGATATTCTTGCTTAACTAACGTTTCTACATAGGGATTAAGCATTTAGAACGAAATCTAATGTCAGAAAATGGCACTTTACTCTTGACATTTTTCGGTTTTTTCAATTTTCTGGGAAATCCTATCATTAGATTTTTTTAAAAATACGATATTCTTGCTTAACTAACGTTTTTACATAGGGATTAAGCATTTAGAACGAAATCTAATGTAGGAAAATGGTACTTTACTCTTGATCGGTACGTTGGGACTTTGAAAATATTCGGGCGTTCCAATCGCTCGTCTGTTGCATCATAGCGCGTCTCGGCGCAATCGACCGATTCGCTCGATCCATTATTTTCGATTTACGGCTAAAATAAATTTTTCTCATTTTATTCAATAACATATTCCTGCTTAAATAACTTTTTTACATATGGATTAAGCATTTAGAACGATACATTGTTTAAAATAAGGGCACTTTACTCTTGACATTTTACGGTTTTTTCAATTTTCTGAAAAATCCTATCATTAGATTTTTTTAAAAATACGATATTCTTGCTTAACTAACGTTTCTACATAGGGATTAAGCATTTAGAACGAAATCTAATGTCAGAAAATGGCACTTTACTCTTGACATTTTTCGGTTTTTTCAATTTTCTGGGAAATCCTATCATTAGATTTTTTTAAAAATACGATATTCTTGCTTAACTAACGTTTTTACATAGGGATTAAGCATTTAGAACGAAATCTAATGTAGGAAAATGGTACTTTACTCTTGATCGGTACGTTGGGACTTTGAAAATATTCGGGCGTTCCAATCGCTCGTCTGTTGCATCATAGCGCGTCTCGGCGCAATCGACCGATTCGCTCGATCCATTATTTTCGATTTACGGCTAAAATAAATTTTTCTCATTTTATTCAATAACATATTCTTGCTTAAATAACTTTTTTACATAGGGATTAAGCATTTAGAACGATACATTGTTTAAAATAAGGGCACTTTACTCTTGACATTTTACGGTTTTTTCAATTTTCTGAAAAATCCTATCATTAGATTTTTTTAAGAATACGATATTCTTGCTTAACTAACGTTTCTACATAGGGATTAAGCATTTAGAACGAAATCTAATGTCAGAAAATGGCACTTTACTCTTGACATTTTTCGGTTTTTTCAATTTTCTGGAAAATCCTATCATTAGATTTTTTTAAAAATACGATATTCTTGCTTAACTAACGTTTTTACATAGGGATTAAGCATTTAGAACGAAATCTAATGTAGGAAAATGGTACTTTACTCTTGATCGGTACGTTGGGACTTTGAAAATATTCGGGCGTACGCGGCGCGCTCGGCGCTTCGAACAGCTCCGGTGTCCCCATTATTTTCGATTTACGGCTAAAATAAATTTTTCTAATTTTTTTCAATAACATATTCCTGCTAAAATAACTTTTTTACATAGGGATTAAGCATTTAGAACGATACATTGTTTAAAATAAGGGCACTTTACTCTTGACATTTTACGGTTTTTTCAATTTTCTGAAAAATCCTATCATTAGATTTTTTTAAAAATACGATATTCTTGCTTAACTAACGTTTCTACATAGGGATTAAGCATTTAGAACGAAATCTAATGTCAGAAAATGGCACTTTACTCTTGACATTTTACGGTTTTTTCAATTTTCTGGGAAATCCTATCATTAGATTTTTTTAAAAATACGATATTCTTGCTTAACTAACGTTTTTACATAGGGATTAAGCATTTAGAACGAAATCTAATGTAGGAAAATGGTACTTTACTCTTGATCGGTACGTTGGGACTTGGAAAATATTCGGCCGTACGCGGCGCGTCTTTTTTTTTTTTTTTTTTGTTTAACGTGGGGGAAATCTGCTGGTCAGACACCCCCGTCCCGCCCGAGGGGCGGGGCGGGGGTAGTGCGGGTTTTGACCCGCTAAAACCCCCACGGCGGCCTAGGGCGCTGGCGAGTAGCGGGGGAGCCACGGGAACTCTTACAGAACACAACCGCGGCTCCCCCTCGCCTGGCCGGCCACCAGGATGGAATGGCGATGGCCGGCCGCGTCCCGGGGGGGAGATTTATACTCCCCCCATGAATCATCTTGCTTCGGCGGTGCGGGGGACCGCACCCCACACCGCCTCGTCACTCCCACTATGGGGAGGACAGCTTCAGTTGGAGGGGGGGTTGGCGGGCGGCGGGCAATTAAACCAGTAATCTGGTACACCCGCCGCCCGCCTATTCTCATCTGCTCGGGGAGGGGGGCTCTAGGCGTGGGCGCACACGCCGCACCCCCCGCTCACGGCGACCCCGCTCGGCAGCCTCCTTCTGCAGCATCACCTCTTCGCAGAAGGCGATGGCTGCCGCCCATTTTCTTGGGCTCTCCAGCATGGCCCCAACTAAGCTGGAGAGAGCGAGGTCGCGACCAACTTCCCGTCTTAGGACTCGGCGCAGCACTGAAAAGGCGGGGCATACCTCCAGTGTATGCTGCGCCGAGTCCTCCTCCGCGCCACAGTGGTGGCACACCGTCGTCGCTTCCCGACCGATGCGACACAGGTACACACCGAAGCAGCCATGCCCGGTGAACACCTGCGTCGCACGGTAGGTGAGCCTGCCAAACCGCCTCTCCCGCCACGAGGTGAAGTGTGGCAGGAGAGCCCCAGGGACGCGCTCGCCGGCATGGGAACAAAGCTCCGCATGCCATCTGGCGAGCGCTAGTCCCCGGGCCTGGAGCTCGAAGCCGTCGACCGCCTCCTGCTCCGGCGGGTCCCCCCGAGCCCGGCCAGCGATGCATATGCGCCTATAGACATAGGCGCGCATCGCCGCCTGCAGCTCGAAGGGAATTTCTCCCGCCAGAGCAAGCGCCGCCACGGTAGACGCGGTGCGGTAACCCCGTATGAGGCGAAGGGCCATTTGCCTCTGAAGCCGGCGCAACAACAAAGTGATGCGCCGGCTTGCCCTCGCGGACGGCCCCCAGATCGGGGCGCCGTACAAGGCCATGGACCGCACCACGCCCAGGTATAGGCGACGCACCATGTTATCCGGTCCCCCGAGATTGGGCAACAGGCGGCCGAGCGAGGCCGCCGCCCTCTCAACTCGGGGGACGAGGCGGCCGAAATGCGCCCCGAATCTCCAGTGGCTGTCGAGGATCAGTCCGAGATACTTGATCTCGGACTTCACCTCGACGCAGGCTCCTCCAACCCAGATCCACGATCCGGCCGGTGGCCGCGACCGAGGCCGTCCAAACCAGACGGCCTCGGCCTTCTCCGGGGCCATCTTCAGCCCCAGATCGTGGATCTTCGCGACGACGGCTGCCACCGCAACCTCCGCTCGTCGGATGGTCCTCTCGAAGGTGTCCCCGACGGTGACCACTAACGTGTCGTCCGCATAGCAGACGACAGTGGCACCGTCGGGCAGGGAGGCCCTCAGGACCGCGTTATATCCCAGGTCCCACAGGAGTGGTCCTAACACGGACCCCTGTGGGACCCCGCAGTCCACTTCCCTCCGTATCGTCCCGTACCGGCCCGGGTATTCCACCCACCTGTCCCGCAGGTAGGCCCCGATCACCCGCCTCAGATAGGGAGGCACCTGGTGTTCAACCAGGGCCTCCCTAATGGCGGACCAGGGCAGGGTGTTAAATGCATTGACGATGTCGATCGACACCGCCAAACACACCCCGCCCCGTGCCACGGCATTGTCCGAGAGGGACTTTAGACGGTCGATTGCGTCGACCGTCGATCGCCCCTCCCGAAAGCCGAACTGGCAGTCCGCCAGATCGGGGCCAACGCGGGACAGGTGCCTGGCGAGGCGGGCAGCAATGATCTTTTCAAAGATCTTGCCCACCTCGTCCAGGAGGCAAATGGGCCGGTACGCGGAGGGAGAATCCGCAGGCCTCCCATCCTTCTTTAAGAGGACCATCCGACTTCTCCTCCAGAGGTCCGGGAACACCCCGGACCTCAGGAGCCCGGAGAAGAGGCTTCTGAGCCTCCCGCCCAGGACGCTCATGGCAAGCAACCAGACCCGGCCGGGGATACCGTCCGGCCCCGGGGTACGCGGCGCGTCTCGGCGCTTCGAACAGCTCCGGTGTCCCCATTATTTTCGATTTACGGCTAAAATAAATTTTTCTAATTTTTTTCAATTACATATTCTTGCTTAGATAACTTTTTTACATAGGGATTAAGCATTTAGAACGACATATTGTTTAAAATAATGGTACTTTACTCTTGTGATTTTTCGGTTTTTTTTGATTATTTGGAAAAATAAATTTTTGTAATTTTTTTAAATACGATATTCGTGATCAGTGAACGATTTCACATATGGATTAAGCATTTAGAATCGTGCGGAAGCGTTATTAAAAAAGTTTACTCGATGCGATGGGACTTTGAAAAGTTTGTGAAAATTTTCATATTGGGAAAAAATGTGTAATTTTTTGTCTAGTTTACGGTAGTGTAATTTATTTTAATGTTTACTATAAATTTTTTTTTCGTTCGTTCACGCGCTATGTTACAACAGCACGGCCGGGCGGTCTGTTGCCGCGGCGGTTTACACTCATAAGCGCGCGTGCTATTCGGCCGGCGGCGCCGGCGTCCTTGCCGGCCGTTCGGTATCTATAAGAGATACACGGTCCGTGCGAGGCGGACGGAGCAGAGCGGGTTTTGGGCCAATTCTACGATCTCGGTCGAGAAGCTGTCTCAGAGCTCCTTCGGGGCTTCGGTCCTGACTGTTTCGTGCCGTTTACGTTACGGACTTTTCTCCACACAGCGTGGCCACGGGTCGGTGTCTTTGACCGAATGGCCCATATGTGGCAAGCCCTACGGGGTTGGTTACCCGTATGCACTTTGTATGTATACTCGTACTCACTGAGCAATCGACTCTTCTGTCCGAGCGATGGAAAAATTTTTTAAAATGCATCTGTAAGATTTGGAAGCAAATCGTACCAATTGAAAACTGTGGCTAAAATGAATAGCCCAGTGGAGAGAGAAAACTATCAAAAAACTGATTTTTTAAATCAAGAGGTGTCAGAAATCGAAATGCCTAGCGCGAGCGGAAGAACACGCTTTCTCGCCAGTCCAGCATGTGTCCTGTCCGTTCTTCCTCGGCTTGCCGATTTTGCCCAGATCAGAGGTTTCGTGCTTCCGGCGGTCAGAAGATCAGCGTGAGCGTACGCGCTTCCACGACTATGGCATCACCCATGTACTTTTTCCTTTGAATATATTTGAGTACATAAAAAATATTAAAACATATAGAGAGAACTGTGTCTTGGATCTTAAAAATTTGTCAATAGCGATGATATATTATTACTTAACTTGAAGTATTTGTACGTTTTAGCTGGGACGTACATTTATCTTACAAGATGTTAATAGCGAGACTCTTGAAGATAAAATTATCTTGTGATTTTATGAAGGCAAAGATAGAAACGTACGAAGCTGGCGTACGTAGAAAAATGTGATTTTACGATAGAACAAAAATATAATACGTACGTTTTTGGGCGTACGGTAAAATATCTGTATGGTAGAAAAATGAAAGAAATTGAGCGTTAAAGAAGATATGTTACAAGCGCGGAATGTGGCAAAACTTGTACATATTTGAAAGAGAAAAGTGGTGTGTCGACCTGACATATATATATGAAACAGGCGACGATGGAAAAGGATTTAAATTTTGTCCATTTTATATATACATATTGTATAGTTCCCTGGTTGATCCTGCCAGTAGTCATATGCTTGTCTCAAAGATTAAGCCATGCATGTCTCAGTACATGCCGTATTAAGGTGAAACCGCGAATGGCTCATTAAATCAGTTATGGTTTCTTAGATCGTACTAAAATTTACTTGGATAACTGTGGTAATTCTAGAGCTAATACATGCAAAACAGAGTTCCGACCAGAGATGGTAGGAACGCTTTTATTAGATCAAAACCAATCGGTGGCGGGTGTTTACACTCGTCCATCGTTTGCTTTGGTGACTCTGAATAACTTTGTGCTGATCGCATGGTCTTATAGCACCGGCGACGCATCTTTCAAATGTCTGCCTTATCAACTGTCGATGGTAGGTTCTGCGCCTACCATGGTTGTAACGGGTAACGGGGAATCAGGGTTCGATTCCGGAGAGGGAGCCTGAGAAACGGCTACCACATCCAAGGAAGGCAGCAGGCGCGCAAATTACCCACTCCCGGCACGGGGAGGTAGTGACGAAAAATAACGATACGGGACTCATCCGAGGCCCCGTAATCGGAATGAGTACACTTTAAATCCTTTAACGAGGATCCATTGGAGGGCAAGTCTGGTGCCAGCAGCCGCGGTAATTCCAGCTCCAATAGCGTATATTAAAGTTGTTGCGGTTAAAAAGCTCGTAGTTGAATCTGTGTGTCACAGTGTCGGTTCATCGCTCGCGGTGTTTAACTGGCATTATGTGGTACGTCCTACCGGTGGGCTTTGCTCTTCACGGGGCGGTCCAACTAATATCCCATCGCGGTGCTCTTCACTGAGTGTCGAGGTGGGCCGGTACGTTTACTTTGAACAAATTAGAGTGCTCAAAGCAGGCTACCTTCGCCTGAATACTGTGTGCATGGAATAATGGAATAGGACCTCGGTTCTATTTTGTTGGTTTTCGGAACCCCGAGGTAATGATTAATAGGGACAGATGGGGGCATTCGTATTGCGACGTTAGAGGTGAAATTCTTGGATCGTCGCAAGACGGACAGAAGCGAAAGCATTTGCCAAAAATGTTTTCATTAATCAAGAACGAAAGTTAGAGGTTCGAAGGCGATCAGATACCGCCCTAGTTCTAACCATAAACGATGCCAGCTAGCGATCCGCCGAAGTTCCTACGATGACTCGGCGGGCAGCTTCCGGGAAACCAAAGCTTTTGGGTTCCGGGGGAAGTATGGTTGCAAAGCTGAAACTTAAAGGAATTGACGGAAGGGCACCACCAGGAGTGGAGCCTGCGGCTTAATTTGACTCAACACGGGAAACCTCACCAGGCCCGGACACCGGAAGGATTGACAGATTGATAGCTCTTTCTTGATTCGGTGGGTGGTGGTGCATGGCCGTTCTTAGTTGGTGGAGCGATTTGTCTGGTTAATTCCGATAACGAACGAGACTCTAGCCTGCTAAATAGACGTAATTATGGTATCTCGAAGGCTCTCGGCTTCTGCCGGTGGGGTTTTTACTACCAACGTACAAACAAATCTTCTTAGAGGGACAGGCGGCTTCTAGCCGCACGAGATTGAGCAATAACAGGTCTGTGATGCCCTTAGATGTTCTGGGCCGCACGCGCGCTACACTGAAGGAATCAGCGTGTGTTCCCTGGCCGAAAGGCCCGGGTAACCCGCTGAACCTCCTTCGTGCTAGGGATTGGGGCTTGCAATTATTCCCCATGAACGAGGAATTCCCAGTAAGCGCGAGTCATAAGCTCGCGTTGATTACGTCCCTGCCCTTTGTACACACCGCCCGTCGCTACTACCGATTGAATGATTTAGTGAGGTCTTCGGACTGGTGCGCGGCAATGTTTCGGCATTGCCGATGATGCCGGGAAGATGACCAAACTTGATTATTTAGAGGAAGTAAAAGTCGTAACAAGGTTTCCGTAGGTGAACCTGCGGAAGGATCATTACAATGTTCCAATATATCTCAAAGAGAGAGGAGAGGAGGAGAGAAAATGAATTCGATTAGTTTGTGGATAAGAATTCATATAAAAAAAAAAGATATTGTTGAGCCCGCCAGATCATTCGTGCGTGATTTACACGGCCAGACGTGTGTACTACACGTATTAGGCCTTTGATCTGCGTTGCGTAGGCCACAACAAATCTTTCAAAGAGAGAGAGATATATGTGTTGTTGGGGTTTGTGATTATGAAGGTGCCCCAACGCACAAAAATATATAAAAATGTACAAAGTTGGGATGTGGTGTGGTGGAGAAGAGTTGGGCCCGACCAGATCATTCGTGCGTGATTTACACGGCAGACGTGTGTACTACACGTATTAGGCCTTTGATCTGCGTTGCGTAGGCCATCTTCCTTCCAAGACACACACGTGTTGGGGTTTGTGTGATTTTATGATAGTGCCTCAACACGGAAAAATAAGCGTACGAGAAGAGTTGGGCCCGACCAGATCATTCGTGCGTGATTTATACACGGCCAGACGCGTATTATATTACACGTATTAGGCCTTTGATCTGCGTTGCGTAGGCCATCTTCTCGATAGAGAGAAAGCCAATGTATTCTTTTTTCTTTCTTTACACACACACACACAGTTGTAGTAGGACAGGGAGGGATGCGAGCGTGCTAATCACGCTTCCTCAAGTCTTCGCTGTGGTGTAAAAAAAAAAGAAAAAAAGGAATCGTTGGGAAAGTCCAAAGGACGAAAATATCGGGCAGTCTGAAGATAACTTAATGCTCGTTTACATTGGTATCAAGAGAGACCGGCTTGTGTAGCTCGTTTCAATGCTGTGTCGTTGTCATTGACACCCTACTCTGTTGCGCGCTAGTGGCAGCATGAGCGTGGGACGTATATATATATGACACCCAGCTAGAGCCGGCCGTGAGTCCGTCCGGTGTAAATAACGACGAAAGGAGAGAGAAACTTTTCGAATCCAGTATCGGGTTGATAATTGTCCAGTTTGAATATCCATATCCCCGTCGTTTTTGGAGGTGATATACTCTCTGTGTTTCTTCGATAGAAGGCTTTTCAATGTTCTATTCGCTCCGACCGTCGAACTTGCAAGAAAACAGTGGTTTTGGATTTGCTCGTACATATATATATGGTTTCGACGGAAATATCTCGTTCTTTAAGGGACAATTATGTCGTTGTACGACGACTCCCGAATCTCCTTCGCGCGCTGGTTGGAGCTCTTCGGGTATCGGCTTGTTCCGAAATATAACACAAAAATGTGGTGGATAGCAAATACACATTATATATATGAGAGAATAAAAGGGAAAAATTACCCTGAACGGTGGATCACTTGGCTCGTGGGTCGATGAAGAACGCAGCTAATTGCGCGTCAACGTGTGAACTGCAGGACACATGAACATCGACATTTCGAACGCACATTGCGGTCCACGGATACAATTCCTGGACCACGCCTGGCTGAGGGTCGTTTACGTACTTATAAACTGCTTGCGTTGATGGCACTTGTTGCCTATATACGTACGAGCGAATGATGGGCGCTTCGTCGGCGTTTGTCGCGGTCCTATGAATATTGAGAAATTTTACGTACGTCTAACAGTCTTCGAGAGAGATGGAAATCGTGTTCGAACTAGCGTGAGTGTGGAAGGCGGTGTCGTGTGTCGTATATGTTTTATATACGTCCGCCCGTCTGAAACACCGCTTCGAAGCGGTGACAAAATCTTTTTCGGGACGATTCGTATCCGTAGAACTATCGAGATTTCACTGGTACATTTTCAACGCGCTCCCGACGTCGCCTGAAATGAAACGAGATGGGTTTAACCCACGAAAGCGTACTACACGAGTCTGTCCTATGTGAAGACTGTGTACAGAGATCGAACGAACGCATGAAAGAAATTGAACGAAAGAACACATAACCCGCAAAAATATAGAGTAGAATTGTGACCGTTGCTTCGAATTTGAATTTATATGTATATATATATCATAGCCCCAGGGAGTGGAACCTATGAGTGTGGAAGGATGTCTCTTACCGTTATGTTGCCAGAGGAAAAAAAGTCTCTCTCTTCGTACGACACATTTGTGTACGAATTGTATCGATGGCTATATAGATCCGATGTTGCACATATTCTGAGTAAAGAACACCCCACCCGGGTTACCGTCCTAAAACTCTTCTATTGGTGTGGCTATGATGTGTGTGTCAACGCAATCGCGAGTCTGGTTCTACGGGAAAACCGTTTGTCGGTCGCCCCATATATCTTTTTGTTCTCTTCAAATGATCGAATAGCGAAACCGCACGAGATCAATCGGTCGTCTAGTCCCCGAAAGTACTTTTCGGACGGACGTTAAAGTTATACCGATTGTAATCGTCTTGCGAGTGTTTCGAAGATCTATATTTGGAGAGGATATCGAATTTTATAAAAGATATATTGGTGAGGCGCGATAAACGGTTTTTTTTTTGCTTTAAGGGTTTTTTGTGTTTTTTTTATTTTTTTTTTTTTTTTGTGTTGCTCTGTACACGTTTCGCAAAATGCTTTCGGGGGGGGAAGCTCTGAAAAAATTTTTTTTCACGTTCCGACGACCTCAGAGTAGGCGAGATTACCCGCTGAATTTAAGCATATTACTAAGCGGAGGAAAAGAAACTAACCAGGATTTCCTTAGTAGCGGCGAGCGAACAGGAATTAGCCCAGCACTGAATCCCGCGGAGTTCCGCCGTTGGGAAATGTAGTGTTCAGGAGGGTCAATTTATCCCGTAACGTCGCAACCGCGTCCAAGTCCATCTTGAATGGGGCCATTTATCCATAGAGGGTGCCAGGCCCGTAGCGACCGGTACGCGTTTCGGGAGGACCTCTCCTTAGAGTCGGGTTGCTTGAGAGTGCAGCCCTAAGTGGGTGGTAAACTCCATCTAAGGCTAAATATGACCACGAGACCGATAGCGAACAAGTACCGTGAGGGAAAGTTGAAAAGAACTTTGAAGAGAGAGTTCAAGAGTACGTGAAACCGTTCAGGGGTAAACCTGAGAAACCCAAAAGATCGAATGGGGAGATTCATCGATAACGAGGCTCGGCTTCCGTTGGCGTGCGATACCCCGAATGGTTCCCTTCGTGGATGCCAATGCGAGGGCACACCGTCTTCGGCAAATGTTCCGGCAACGTAGTCGTGCACTTCTCCCCTTGTAGAACGTCGCGACCCGTTGCGTGTCGGTCTACGGCACGAGTTGTTGACTGTCGGCGTCGTCTTCGCGCGTACACGACAGACGCTCGATCGCCCGGCCGGCTGCGTGACGGTACACTATTTTACGGTATTGGGCCGCAACTTGCTCCATTTTCGAATGTATTTGCGTTCAGGCCCGCCGCAAGCTCGGTTAGTAAATTACCCGGATGGTACGGACCTGGTGCCGGCTCCGGGCCTAGCCAGCTGTTGGCAGGCGGTGTCCTCGAACTGGCCAACCTTTTTTGAACAACATTACCGGTCAGCGACGCTACTGCTTTGGGTACTTTCAGGACCCGTCTTGAAACACGGACCAAGGAGTCTAACATGTGCGCGAGTCATTGGGACTCGATTAAACCTAAAGGCATAATGAAAGTGAAAGTTGACCTTTGCGTCGACCGAGGGAGGATGGGCCGCGTCACGATGCGGCCTCGCACTCCCGGGGCGTCTCGTTGTCATAGCGAGAAGAGGCGCACCCAGAGCGTACACGTTGGGACCCGAAAGATGGTGAACTATGCCTGGTCAGGACGAAGTCAGGGGAAACCCTGATGGAGGTCCGTAGCGATTCTGACGTGCAAATCGATCGTCGGAACTGGGTATAGGGGCGAAAGACTAATCGAACCATCTAGTAGCTGGTTCCCTCCGAAGTTTCCCTCAGGATAGCTGGCACTCGCTCGTTCTTTTCAATGGACGTTTGCGAGTCTCATCTGGTAAAGCGGGCTGTGGCGTGTTCATGTACAGCATTGAATATGCTGTACTACTCCCTACCGGGGGACTGTTGTCACTTGTGGCTGCAGTCCCCCGCGTCACGTTATGCGGTTTTTCTGGTCTGACCGGAATGCCGCATTTTCGTCGTCTGAGCGCGCCACGTAGCAGCATGCCGCTGGATCTAGAAATCGGGATGCAACCAATCACCTGGGCAACCCAGGCCGCAAGGGGCAAACGTGCCCTAGCCACACTTGAGCCTCCACGAAAAAGGTACCGCTGGATAGCTCGTGTTCTCAAAACGCAGCGAACCGAACGAAGTGTGGTGGAGAGGAAGAGGCAGCCTCTCCGACTGCTGTCTCCCGCGTGTTTGCCGTGCGTGGCGACCCTTGTCGTCGGAAAAGAGGATCCTGGGATCTGAGGGGGCCCTCTCCTGCGGGTGAGACGTCCCCAACACGTACCTTTGGCCTCTGCTTCGGCTAGATGGGAGGCTGGACGAGAAAAGCAGCCCTGGTCCAGTCAATCGGCTTGGAACGACCATACGCTTCGGCGAGTGGGTTCTGACGGGCGAGGACGCGGGCTGGGTTGAGTAATCGGCCCAGTCAGCAGACTATGTCCGGTGCGTAGCCCTAACCCAGCCTGATGGCGGGTTCCAAAATGTGTGGGTCGGTGGTGGCCGGGGAGCGTACCGGATGAAGGCAAAGATCTAAATATGGGATCTAAAAAATTGAAAGTACAAATTGAACGTTCGAAGTCGGCGGGTCCAGCTCCTACTCGGAGTGAAGCCGTCGCCACAGACGCGGAAGCTACAGCAGCAGCTGTTAGCCCTCCTGCGTCTGCGAAAAAGACAAGGTCCGGGAAGGTGTTAAACATCGCCAATCCTCGTGTGACCTTGGAGAGATGCGTGACACCCACGCGAGCGGTCTCGGTGAAAACTGAGGCCACGGAAGAAGGCGCGCCGGACACCGGTAACGTGGGGACAGCGCCCAAGTCGGGGGACTCCCCCAGCCGCAAGGCTGGGAAGGAGAAACCCAGAAAAATCGAATCAGTCAAAGACACGCTCGTGAAGGTGCAACCGGCACCCGTGCGTGTCGAAGACCCCGAAGGTGGCGGTTGGAAAACCGTCACCAAAAAGTCGAAGCGTGCCAAGCCAGTCGCACCTACTGGCAAGGCCGCAGCAAACCAGGCCAGGAAATCGAAGGGGACGGTTTCCGGGCACAAGGTACGGCCTCTCGATCTCGTGAGAGACGAAGCCTTCAGGCGAGTATCGGAGATACGGACCTTTTGCTTTCGACCCGAGTCGAAAGTCAACAAGGAGTCCGGGTCGAAGATACTGGCAGAAGTCGGAGCACTCAACGAGTTGGTCCAGGAGCTGATTCAACGAAACAGCTTCGTCGAAGGGCAACTCGCCGCGGTCAGGGCGGACCTAAAAGCGCGTCCTGCCGTAATGAGTGCGGCGCGACCTGGGCCGTCCAAGGGAACCCTCCCGAAGACGGTCTCCAATGCCGCGCAGTTGACCTACGCCCAAGTGGCAAAGGTCAACCAGTCAGCGACTCCGGAGGCGAGAAGACCACCGACACAATACGTGGTGCGTATCTTCCCGCCAAAGGATAAAGGACAGAACAGCGATGCTACTAAGAGAGCTGTTCTGTCGATCGTAAAACCTGCGAAGGAGGCGATCCGTGTCAGATCGGTTCGACGCATCCACTCCGGTGGCATCGTCGTCGAAACCGATCGCAAGGAGGACCTAAAAGCCTTCGTAGGCAATAAGAAGCTGGCGAGTGCGGGACTGTCCGTCTCCTTGCCCAGCAAACGGGACCCCGAGGTCCTGATTTATGACATTCCGAAAGGGATGGGCAAGGAGGAAATTGCCTCCAGTCTTTGGAGGCAAAACCTCTCTGAGGCGTCCCAGAAGGATGTGCCTTCGGGTGTTCGGGTCAGTCGCATGGCTGGCAAGACCCCGGAGACAGCCAACTGGGTAGTGGCCGTCAGTCCGCAGATTCGTCGGCGGCTGGCGCAGAGAGGGGACCGGGTGTACCTCGGGTGGAGTTCCTGTCGTGTGCGGGACTTCATACAGGTCACCCGATGCTATAAGTGCCAGCGCTTCGGGCACACGGCGAAGCGCTGCAAATTCAAAGAGGATGTCTGCGGACATTGTGCCGAAAAAGGGCACGGCTATGCCCTCTGTAACAGGAAGAGCAAGCCTCCGGTCTGCTCCAACTGTAAAGACAGAGGGCGACCATTTGAACACAAGTCGCGAGACCCGGCCTGCGCCTCCTATCAGGAAGCGCTGGTTTTGGAGATGTCTCGCGTTAGACAAGAATAATTTGAATTGAATGGATAGTACAAACGACCGGCGACGCTCGAGAGTCATACGGGTCATGCAGCATAACATGCAGCGGGCCCGAAACGTGACCGACGAAGTCCGGACTGAGATGCATAGGCGAGGGGTAGATGTGTTGCTTGCACAAGAGCCATATAGCTGGCGGGGTACTGTGCCCGGGCTAGGCTTGAGAACGAGGCTGATCACGGCAGGCGAACCGGTGATGGCTGCAATAGCGGTCAGAAACCCGGATCTAACCGTGGTCAAAGTCTCTAACTTGTGCGACACGCATTTGTCCTGTGTCAGCATCTCGGGTTCGTTTGGGAGCTTCTTCCTGATCAGCCAGTACTTTCAATGCTCCGATGACGTTGAATCAGGTCTGGCGCGGTTGGAGAGAGCTCTTTCCGCACTTAAGCATAACCGAGTCATTATCTCTGCCGACGTTAACGCGAAATCAGCCCAGTGGGGCAGCGCGGAGACGGACGTGAGAGGCCGTAAACTCGAAGAGTTTATCGTGAGCCATGGCTTGGTTGTCTTGAACGAGGCTGGAAACGCTCCGACGTTTTCCAGCCCTAGTGGACAGTCATACATCGACGTCACACTATCGACACCTGATATTTGCGACAAGGTGCGAGGTTGGAAGGTCCGCGAGGACCTGACGACCAGCGACCACCGAGTCATAGAGTTTTCTTTGAGTTTTTGCGCCGAGGACGGTGCTGCCGAAATTAGTAGCAACAGCAGCACCAACCGGAACGGATTATTACCAAGGTTCCGACTCCGAAGCGCAAAATGGCCCGAGTTCGACAAGGCGCTGCAGGAAAGTAAGAGGAGTATATCCCCCGATCCATTGAACAATAAGGGGGATGTCGAACATCTAGCACAGGAGATCGAAAGAATGATCGTCCAAGCGTGCGACTCCTCGATGCCAACCAAGCAGTGGCATTCAAAATCCGTCCCATGGTGGACGGCCGACCTGACGAGGCAAAAGAGGCGAGTCTACAAACTTAGACGAGCCTCGCAGAACGCAGCATGTTCAGAGGAGCAGAGGGCGGCCAAGAGGACCGAGTATCTTAAACAGAGAAAGGCCTACAAAGCCGCCATCAAAGCTGCTCGGTCGCACAGCTGGCGTGCATTCGTGACCGAGCAGGGAAACAAGGAACCCTGGGGCCTCATTTATAAGATCACGAGGCAGAAGATGACAGCCAGCACGGTCATCTCGAATATAAATCGTAACACTGCCCAGGGTTACACCACAGACTGGGACTCCACCGCTTCCGCGCTGCTGGAGGGGTTAATTCCGGACGATAGCCCCGCGAATGACTCCCCGGATCATGCGCGAGTCAGGAGGGAAGCTGCCATCGAGCCGGAGAGTGAGGACGCCAGTCCCTTCACCCTCTCGGAGCTCAGATCGGCGGTCAACCGACTGAAGAGCGGCAAGTGTCCAGGCCTAGATCGGATCGAGCCGGAGATTTTAAAACGTTCGTGTAATACAATCTCACGCGAGCTCCTCCGACTCTACAACGGATGCCTGGCACACGGAGTCTTTCCCGTGGAATGGAAAGTCGGGTCCATCATTACCATCCTTAAAGGACCCGAGAAACCTGAAACGGAGATAAAGTCCTACAGACCAATATGCTTGCTTTCGGTCGTAGGCAAAGTCTTGGAGAAGCTAATCGCTACGCGATTAGCTAGTTTGTTTTTGCACCCCGACTACGCCTCCGATCGGCAATACGGATTCAGGCCGCATCGATCCACGACTGATGCCGTGGTAAAGATGAGGGAGCTTGCGTCCGGTCGAGAGGAAAAGTATGTCGTGGGTCTGCTCTTCGACATTGCTGCGGCCTTTGATAATGTCTGGTGGCCAAGCATACTCAACGCGTTGAGGAAGCGAGGCTGCCCAAAAAACCTATTTAGATTGGTGGTCGACTACTTCGACGGCCGCGTGGTGACTATGGTGTCTGATCGCGGTGCAGTGCGGAAGAAAGTCACTAAGGGCTGCCCACAGGGATCGATTCTTGGTCCGAGCTGTTGGAACTTAGTCTTCGACGAGGTTCTACAGCTCCTATCGAACGCCGGGCTCGCTTGCGAGCCCATCGCCTATGCAGACGACCTTCTTGTCTTGATCTTCGCGAACAGCAGGAAGGGTCTAGAAAGCAATGGCCAATTGGTTGTGGACACCATTTCTCGCTGGTGCGACCAGCAGAAATTGTCGCTGTCTGCGACCAAGACCGAGATGGTATTCTTAAAAGGCTCTCTCGACAGAGAGAGGCCACCTGTGATAAAAGTAGGAGGTCGGAATATTGCCGTCAAGGACTCTGTGCGTTACCTTGGCGTGCATTTTGACTCTAGACTGGGTATCCATTCCCATGTCGAGTATTTGAATGCTAAGTCCTTGCGAACGTTTAATGCGCTAGCAAGGATTGCTAAGTCGAACTGGGGATTGGGATATCGGACGATGCGTACTTTGTACCGCGGCTTGTTTGTCCCAATCGTCACGTATGCTGCCGCGGGCTGGGCAGACCGCCTTACCTCTGGGACGAGTAAAGTGCTCACCAGGGCGCAGAGGCATGTTCTGCTTGGCTGCGTCAAAGCCTACAGGACAGTCTCCACTGATGCGATCCCCGTGATCGCCGGGGAGATACCTGTGGACTTGGCGATAGCGGAGTTCAGCTGCGTGTACAAAGCCAGGAAGAAACTCGGGTTCCAACATGGAACCTATCAAGTGAGTCAGGCCGAATTGGCTGACGAAGTCGTCACCGAAGCCCAAGTTCGCAGAAGGCTGAGGGAGGCGACTTTAGAGATGTGGCAGCAGAGATGGTCGTCCTCGACGAAGGGTAGGGAAACCTTCCAATACTTCGGCGAGGTATCAGACCGTCTCTCAGCGAGCTGGATCAGAGTCGACCATGATGTAGCGCAGTTCTTGAGCGGACACGGAGACTTCCGTGCGAAGCTCAAGACGTTCGCCCTGGTCGACGACGAGTTGTGCGAATGTGGGGAGGAGGAAACTCCAAACCACGTCCTCTACGATTGTCAGCGTTACGTAGAGGACAGGGAACACCTACGCCAGGCGGCGATTCGAGAAGGATTTCAGTGGCCAATCGACAAAGCCAGCCTGGTGTCAGAGCAGCTGTTTCAGGAGTTCCGAAAATTCGCACGATCCGTAAGCAAGACTAAGAAGCGAACATAGAACGAAACTGCATACGGAGCGTGGACTCGTCCAGCTCCGTTGATGTACGGCATGCTGGGCGAACCCCTCGGGGTTCGTCCCCTCGGGCCAGGCTGAAGCCCCTCTTGCGGAGATAAAAGACTTTAACACTACTCCGTAAGAGTGCCTGGATTGGGTTGGACTCGAGGTGGCAGTGGGAGTAGCACGCTGTCTTCCCCTGATGCGATGGTGAACGAAGGTAGAGCCCGAACATCAGGCACAAGTCGCAAGAGCGGCCGGTATGGTCCACCAAGGACTTAGGTACGGCCCGTCTCTCAGAGACCACAGTTTGACGACAACACTAACTGTCCCTATCTACTGGCGGTGGCGGTCTGTGGCCACCCAGGGCGGGAGATAACCCCCGAACTAGCCCTCGCGTAGGAGGGTTGATCGGCCGAGTCGATGGGTGTATCGGCGATGAAGGCATTAGAGACCGTCAGTGCGTCGTACACGTAGTACTTCGCATAATGGCGAGGCCCTGATTTAGCATACGGGCTGTGGCGTGTTCTTTGTACAGCACTGTATGTGCTGTATGACTTCCGACTGGGGAACTGTTGTCACTCGTGGCATCAGTTCCCCAGTTTACGTTAAACGGTTTTTCAGACCGTTTTTCGTGGGCGGAACACGCCACTAGACAACACTCCGCTGGGCTCAGGAATACATGGGATGCAATCAATCCCCTGGGCAACCCAGGCCGCAAGGGGCAAACGTGCCCTAGCCACACTTGAGCCTCCACGAAAAAGGTACCGCTGGATAGCTCGTGTTCTTAAATACGCAGCGAACTGAACGAAGTGTGGTGGAGAGGAAGAGGCAGCCTCTCCGACTGCTGTCTCCCACGTGTTTGCCGTGCGTGGCGACCCTTGTCGTCGGAAAAGAGGATCCTGGGATCTGAGGGGGCCCTCTCCTGCGGGTGAGACGTCCCCAACACGTACCTTTGGCCTCTGCTTCGGCTAGATGGGCGGCTGGACGAGAAAAGCAGCCCTGGTCCAGTCAATCGGCTTGGAACGACCACACGCTTCGGGCAAGTGGGTTCTGCTGGGCGAGGACGCGGGCTGGGTAAGGAAACCGACCCAGCCAGCAGACTATATTCGGTGCGTAGCCCTAACTCAGCCTTTGGCGGGTTCCAAATTGTGTGGGTCGGTGGTGGCCGGGGAGCGCACTGGATGAAAGACCAAGACACATTATGGGTCTTAATAAAATTAATGAACAAAAAACTAAGCGTCCAAAGACGACGGGTCCAGCTCCTACTCGGAGTGAAGCCGTCGCCGCAGACGCGGGAACTGCAAATGCAGCTGTCAGTCCCCCCGCGTCTGTGAGAAAGACAAGATCCGGGAAGGTGATTAATATCGCCAATCCTCGTGTGATCTTGCAAAGATGTGTGACTCCCACGCGAGCGGTCTCGGTGAAAACCGAGCCCAACGTGGAAGTAATCGAACGAGTCGGAGACACGTCACTCGTGAAGGTGCAGTCGGCACCCGAGCGTGTCGAGGACCCTACTGG
>NW_027476290.1:272500-297500 GCF_051020955.1 Megalopta genalis
TAATTAAACTCCCAATAGTTTGTCGGGAAACATCGATAGTTCGATCGCGCGAGAGAGACAGAGAAACGAACAGTCTTTTTTTCGATTTACGGCTAAAATAAATTTTTCTAATTTTTTTCAATAACATATTCCTGCTAAAATAACTTTTTTACATAGGGATTAAGCATTTAGAACGATACATTGTTTAAAATAAGGGCACTTTACTCTTGACATTTTACGGTTTTTTCAATTTTCTGAAAAATCCTATCATTAGATTTTTTTAAAAATACGATATTCTTGCTTAACTAACGTTTCTACATAGGGATTAAGCATTTAGAACGAAATCTAATGTCAGAAAATGGCACTTTACTCTTGACATTTTTCGGTTTTTTCAATTTTCTGGAAAATCCTATCATTAGATTTTTTTAAAAATACGATATTCTTGCTTAACTAACGTTTTTACATAGGGATTAAGCATTTAGAACGAAATCTAATGTAGGAAAATGGTACTTTACTCTTGATCGGTACGTTGGGACTTTGAAAATATTCGGGCGTTCCAATCGCTCGTCTGTTGCATCATAGCGCGTCTCGGCGCAATCGACCGATTCGCTCGATCCATTATTTTCGATTTACGGCTAAAATAAATTTTTCTCATTTTATTCAATAACATATTCCTGCTTAAATAACTTTTTTACATATGGATTAAGCATTTAGAACGATACATTGTTTAAAATAAGGGCACTTTACTCTTGACATTTTACGGTTTTTTCAATTTTCTGAAAAATCCTATCATTAGATTTTTTTAAAAATACGATATTCTTGCTTAACTAACGTTTCTACATAGGGATTAAGCATTTAGAACGAAATCTAATGTCAGAAAATGGCACTTTACTCTTGACATTTTACGGTTTTTTCAATTTTCTGGGAAATCCTATCATTAGATTTTTTTAAAAATACGATATTCTTGCTTAACTAACGTTTTTACATAGGGATTAAGCATTTAGAACGAAATCTAATGTAGGAAAATGGTACTTTACTCTTGATCGGTACGTTGGGACTTTGAAAATATTCGGGCGTTCCAATCGCTCGTCTGTTGCATCATAGCGCGTCTCGGCGCAATCGACCGATTCGCTCGATCCATTATTTTCGATTTACGGCTAAAATAAATTTTTCTCATTTTATTCAATAACATATTCCTGCTTAAATAACTTTTTTACATAGGGATTAAGCATTTAGAACGATACATTGTTTAAAATAAGGGCACTTTACTCTTGACATTTTACGGTTTTTTCAATTTTCTGAAAAATCCTATCATTAGATTTTTTTAAAAATACGATATTCTTGCTTAACTAACGTTTCTACATAGGGATTAAGCATTTAGAACGAAATCTAATGTCAGAAAATGGCACTTTACTCTTGACATTTTTCGGTTTTTTCAATTTTCTGGGAAATCCTATCATTAGATTTTTTTAAAAATACGATATTCTTGCTTAACTAACGTTTTTACATAGGGATTAAGCATTTAGAACGAAATCTAATGTAGGAAAATGGTACTTTACTCTTGATCGGTACGTTGGGACTTTGAAAATATTCGGGCGTTCCAATCGCTCGTCTGTTGCATCATAGCGCGTCTCGGCGCAATCGACCGATTCGCTCGATCAATTATTTTCGATTTACGGCTAAAATAAATTTTTCTCATTTTATTCAATAACATATTCCTGCTTAAATAACTTTTTTACATATGGATTAAGCATTTAGAACGATACATTGTTTAAAATAAGGGCACTTTACTCTTGACATTTTACGGTTTTTTCAATTTTCTGAAAAATCCTATCATTAGATTTTTTTTTAAGAATACGATATTCTTGCTTAACTAACGTTTCTACATAGGGATTAAGCATTTAGAACGAAATCTAATGTCAGAAAATGGCACTTTACTCTTGACATTTTTCGGTTTTTTCAATTTTCTGGAAAATCCTATCATTAGATTTTTTTAAAAATACGATATTCTTGCTTAACTAACGTTTTTACATAGGGATTAAGTATTTAGAACGAAATCTAATGTAGGAAAATGGTACTTTACTCTTGATCGGTACGTTGGGACTTTGAAAATATTCGGGCGTACGCGGCGCGCTCGGCGCTTCGAACAGCTCCGGTGTCCCCATTATTTTCGATTTACGGCTAAAATAAATTTTTCTAATTTTTTTCAATAACATATTCCTGCTAAAATAACTTTTTTACATAGGGATTAAGCATTTAGAACGATACATTGTTTAAAATAAGGGCACTTTACTCTTGATATTTTACGGTTTTTTCAATTTTCTGAAAAATCCTATCATTAGATTTTTTTAAAAATACGATATTCTTGCTTAACTAACGTTTTTACATAGGGATTAAGCATTTAGAACGAAATCTAATGTAGGAAAATGGTACTTTACTCTTGATCGGTACGTTGGGACTTTGAAAATATTCGGGCGTTCCAATCGCTCGTCTGTTGCATCATAGCGCGTCTCGGCGCAATCGACCGATTCGCTCGATCCATTATTTTCGATTTACGGCTAAAATAAATTTTTCTCATTTTATTCAATAACATATTCCTGCTTAAATAACTTTTTTACATATGGATTAAGCATTTAGAACGATACATTGTTTAAAATAAGGGCACTTTACTCTTGACATTTTACGGTTTTTTCAATTTTCTGAAAAATCCTATCATTAGATTTTTTTAAAAATACGATATTCTTGCTTAACTAACGTTTCTACATAGGGATTAAGCATTTAGAACGAAATCTAATGTCAGAAAATGGCACTTTACTCTTGACATTTTTCGGTTTTTTCAATTTTCTGGGAAATCCTATCATTAGATTTTTTTAAAAATACGATATTCTTGCTTAACTAACGTTTTTACATAGGGATTAAGCATTTAGAACGAAATCTAATGTAGGAAAATGGTACTTTACTCTTGATCGGTACGTTGGGACTTTGAAAATATTCGGGCGTTCCAATCGCTCGTCTGTTGCATCATAGCGCGTCTCGGCGCAATCGACCGATTCGCTCGATCCATTATTTTCGATTTACGGCTAAAATAAATTTTTCTCATTTTATTCAATAACATATTCTTGCTTAAATAACTTTTTTACATAGGGATTAAGCATTTAGAACGATACATTGTTTAAAATAAGGGCACTTTACTCTTGACATTTTACGGTTTTTTCAATTTTCTGAAAAATCCTATCATTAGATTTTTTTTTAAGAATACGATATTCTTGCTTAACTAACGTTTCTACATAGGGATTAAGCATTTAGAACGAAATCTAATGTCAGAAAATGGCACTTTACTCTTGACATTTTTCGGTTTTTTTCAATTTTCTGGAAAATCCTATCATTAGATTTTTTTAAAAATACGATATTCTTGCTTAACTAACGTTTTTACATAGGGATTAAGCATTTAGAACGAAATCTAATGTAGGAAAATGGTACTTTACTCTTGATCGGTACGTTGGGACTTTGAAAATATTCGGGCGTACGCGGCGCGCTCGGCGCTTCGAACAGCTCCGGTGTCCCCATTATTTTCGATTTACGGCTAAAATAAATTTTTCTAATTTTTTTCAATAACATATTCCTGCTAAAATAACTTTTTTACATAGGGATTAAGCATTTAGAACGATACATTGTTTAAAATAAGGGCACTTTACTCTTGACATTTTACGGTTTTTTCAATTTTCTGAAAAATCCTATCATTAGATTTTTTTAAAAATACGATATTCTTGCTTAACTAACGTTTCTACATAGGGATTAAGCATTTAGAACGAAATCTAATGTCAGAAAATGGCACTTTACTCTTGACATTTTACGGTTTTTTCAATTTTCTGGGAAATCCTATCATTAGATTTTTTTAAAAATACGATATTCTTGCTTAACTAACGTTTTTACATAGGGATTAAGCATTTAGAACGAAATCTAATGTAGGAAAATGGTACTTTACTCTTGATCGGTACGTTGGGACTTTGAAAATATTCGGGCGTTCCAATCGCTCGTCTGTTGCATCATAGCGCGTCTCGGCGCAATCGACCGATTCGCTCGATCCATTATTTTCGATTTACGGCTAAAATAAATTTTTCTCATTTTATTCAATAACATATTCCTGCTTAAATAACTTTTTTACATAGGGATTAAGCATTTAGAACGATACATTGTTTAAAATAAGGGCACTTTACTCTTGACATTTTACGGTTTTTTCAATTTTCTGAAAAATCCTATCATTAGATTTTTTTAAAAATACGATATTCTTGCTTAACTAACGTTTCTACATAGGGATTAAGCATTTAGAACGAAATCTAATGTCAGAAAATGGCACTTTACTCTTGACATTTTTCGGTTTTTTCAATTTTCTGGGAAATCCTATCATTAGATTTTTTTAAAAATACGATATTCTTGCTTAACTAACGTTTTTACATAGGGATTAAGCATTTAGAACGAAATCTAATGTAGGAAAATGGTACTTTACTCTTGATCGGTACGTTGGGACTTTGAAAATATTCGGGCGTTCCAATCGCTCGTCTGTTGCATCATAGCGCGTCTCGGCGCAATCGACCGATTCGCTCGATCAATTATTTTCGATTTACGGCTAAAATAAATTTTTCTCATTTTATTCAATAACATATTCCTGCTTAAATAACTTTTTTACATATGGATTAAGCATTTAGAACGATACATTGTTTAAAATAAGGGCACTTTACTCTTGACATTTTACGGTTTTTTCAATTTTCTGAAAAATCCTATCATTAGATTTTTTTTTAAGAATACGATATTCTTGCTTAACTAACGTTTCTACATAGGGATTAAGCATTTAGAACGAAATCTAATGTCAGAAAATGGCACTTTACTCTTGACATTTTTCGGTTTTTTCAATTTTCTGGAAAATCCTATCATTAGATTTTTTTAAAAATACGATATTCTTGCTTAACTAACGTTTTTACATAGGGATTAAGTATTTAGAACGAAATCTAATGTAGGAAAATGGTACTTTACTCTTGATCGGTACGTTGGGACTTTGAAAATATTCGGGCGTACGCGGCGCGCTCGGCGCTTCGAACAGCTCCGGTGTCCCCATTATTTTCGATTTACGGCTAAAATAAATTTTTCTAATTTTTTTCAATAACATATTCCTGCTAAAATAACTTTTTTACATAGGGATTAAGCATTTAGAACGATACATTGTTTAAAATAAGGGCACTTTACTCTTGATATTTTACGGTTTTTTCAATTTTCTGAAAAATCCTATCATTAGATTTTTTTAAAAATACGATATTCTTGCTTAACTAACGTTTCTACATAGGGATTAAGCATTTAGAACGAAATCTAATGTCAGAAAATGGCACTTTACTCTTGACATTTTACGGTTTTTTCAATTTTCTGAAAAATCCTATCATTAGATTTTTTTTTAAGAATACGATATTCTTGCTTAACTAACGTTTCTACATAGGGATTAAGCATTTAGAACGAAATCTAATGTCAGAAAATGGCACTTTACTCTTGACATTTTTCGGTTTTTTTCAATTTTCTGGAAAATCCTATCATTAGATTTTTTTAAAAATACGATATTCTTGCTTAACTAACGTTTTTACATAGGGATTAAGCATTTAGAACGAAATCTAATGTAGGAAAATGGTACTTTACTCTTGATCGGTACGTTGGGACTTTGAAAATATTCGGGCGTACGCGGCGCGCTCGGCGCTTCGAACAGCTCCGGTGTCCCCATTATTTTCGATTTACGGCTAAAATAAATTTTTCTAATTTTTTTCAATAACATATTCCTGCTAAAATAACTTTTTTACATAGGGATTAAGCATTTAGAACGATACATTGTTTAAAATAAGGGCACTTTACTCTTGACATTTTACGGTTTTTTCAATTTTCTGAAAAATCCTATCATTAGATTTTTTTAAAAATACGATATTCTTGCTTAACTAACGTTTCTACATAGGGATTAAGCATTTAGAACGAAATCTAATGTCAGAAAATGGCACTTTACTCTTGACATTTTACGGTTTTTTCAATTTTCTGGGAAATCCTATCATTAGATTTTTTTAAAAATACGATATTCTTGCTTAACTAACGTTTTTACATAGGGATTAAGCATTTAGAACGAAATCTAATGTAGGAAAATGGTACTTTACTCTTGATCGGTACGTTGGGACTTTGAAAATATTCGGGCGTTCCAATCGCTCGTCTGTTGCATCATAGCGCGTCTCGGCGCAATCGACCGATTCGCTCGATCCATTATTTTCGATTTACGGCTAAAATAAATTTTTCTCATTTTATTCAATAACATATTCCTGCTTAAATAACTTTTTTACATAGGGATTAAGCATTTAGAACGATACATTGTTTAAAATAAGGGCACTTTACTCTTGACATTTTACGGTTTTTTCAATTTTCTGAAAAATCCTATCATTAGATTTTTTTAAAAATACGATATTCTTGCTTAACTAACGTTTCTACATAGGGATTAAGCATTTAGAACGAAATCTAATGTCAGAAAATGGCACTTTACTCTTGACATTTTTCGGTTTTTTCAATTTTCTGGGAAATCCTATCATTAGATTTTTTTAAAAATACGATATTCTTGCTTAACTAACGTTTTTACATAGGGATTAAGCATTTAGAACGAAATCTAATGTAGGAAAATGGTACTTTACTCTTGATCGGTACGTTGGGACTTTGAAAATATTCGGGCGTTCCAATCGCTCGTCTGTTGCATCATAGCGCGTCTCGGCGCAATCGACCGATTCGCTCGATCAATTATTTTCGATTTACGGCTAAAATAAATTTTTCTCATTTTATTCAATAACATATTCCTGCTTAAATAACTTTTTTACATATGGATTAAGCATTTAGAACGATACATTGTTTAAAATAAGGGCACTTTACTCTTGACATTTTACGGTTTTTTCAATTTTCTGAAAAATCCTATCATTAGATTTTTTTTTAAGAATACGATATTCTTGCTTAACTAACGTTTCTACATAGGGATTAAGCATTTAGAACGAAATCTAATGTCAGAAAATGGCACTTTACTCTTGACATTTTTCGGTTTTTTCAATTTTCTGGAAAATCCTATCATTAGATTTTTTTAAAAATACGATATTCTTGCTTAACTAACGTTTTTACATAGGGATTAAGTATTTAGAACGAAATCTAATGTAGGAAAATGGTACTTTACTCTTGATCGGTACGTTGGGACTTTGAAAATATTCGGGCGTACGCGGCGCGCTCGGCGCTTCGAACAGCTCCGGTGTCCCCATTATTTTCGATTTACGGCTAAAATAAATTTTTCTAATTTTTTTCAATAACATATTCCTGCTAAAATAACTTTTTTACATAGGGATTAAGCATTTAGAACGATACATTGTTTAAAATAAGGGCACTTTACTCTTGATATTTTACGGTTTTTTCAATTTTCTGAAAAATCCTATCATTAGATTTTTTTAAAAATACGATATTCTTGCTTAACTAACGTTTCTACATAGGGATTAAGCATTTAGAACGAAATCTAATGTCAGAAAATGGCACTTTACTCTTGACATTTTTCGGTTTTTTCAATTTTCTGGGAAATCCTATCATTAGATTTTTTTAAAAATACGATATTCTTGCTTAACTAACGTTTTTACATAGGGATTAAGCATTTAGAACGAAATCTAATGTAGGAAAATGGTACTTTACTCTTGATCGGTACGTTGGGACTTTGAAAATATTCGGGCGTTCCAATCGCTCGTCTGTTGCATCATAGCGCGTCTCGGCGCAATCGACCGATTCGCTCGATCCATTATTTTCGATTTACGGCTAAAATAAATTTTTCTCATTTTATTCAATAACATATTCCTGCTTAAATAACTTTTTTACATAGGGATTAAGCATTTAGAACGATACATTGTTTAAAATAAGGGCACTTTACTCTTGACATTTTACGGTTTTTTCAATTTTCTGAAAAATCCTATCATTAGATTTTTTTAAAAATACGATATTCTTGCTTAACTAACGTTTCTACATAGGGATTAAGCATTTAGAACGAAATCTAATGTCAGAAAATGGCACTTTACTCTTGACATTTTTCGGTTTTTTCAATTTTCTGGAAAATCCTATCATTAGATTTTTTTAAAAATACGATATTCTTGCTTAACTAACGTTTTTACATAGGGATTAAGCATTTAGAACGAAATCTAATGTAGGAAAATGGTACTTTACTCTTGATCGGTACGTTGGGACTTTGAAAATATTCGGGCGTTCCAATCGCTCGTCTGTTGCATCATAGCGCGTCTCGGCGCAATCGACCGATTCGCTCGATCCATTATTTTCGATTTACGGCTAAAATAAATTTTTCTCATTTTATTCAATAACATATTCCTGCTTAAATAACTTTTTTACATAGGGATTAAGCATTTAGAACGATACATTGTTTAAAATAAGGGCACTTTACTCTTGATATTTTACGGTTTTTTCAATTTTCTGAAAAATCCTATCATTAGATTTTTTTAAGAATACGATATTCTTGCTTAACTAACGTTTTTACATAGGGATTAAGTATTTAGAACGAAATCTAATGTAGGAAAATGGTACTTTACTCTTGATCGGTACGTTGGGACTTTGAAAATATTCGGGCGTACGCGGCGCGCTCGGCGCTTCGAACAGCTCCGGTGTCCCCATTATTTTCGATTTACGGCTAAAATAAATTTTTCTAATTTTTTTCAATAACATATTCCTGCTAAAATAACTTTTTTACATAGGGATTAAGCATTTAGAACGATACATTGTTTAAAATAAGGGCACTTTACTCTTGATATTTTACGGTTTTTTCAATTTTCTGAAAAATCCTATCATTAGATTTTTTTAAAAATACGATATTCTTGCTTAACTAACGTTTCTACATAGGGATTAAGCATTTAGAACGAAATCTAATGTCAGAAAATGGCACTTTACTCTTGACATTTTTCGGTTTTTTCAATTTTCTGGGAAATCCTATCATTAGATTTTTTTAAAAATACGATATTCTTGCTTAACTAACGTTTTTACATAGGGATTAAGCATTTAGAACGAAATCTAATGTCAGAAAATGGCACTTTACTCTTGACATTTTTCGGTTTTTTCAATTTTCTGGAAAATCCTATCATTAGATTTTTTTAAAAATACGATATTCTTGCTTAACTAACGTTTTTACATAGGGATTAAGCATTTAGAACGAAATCTAATGTAGGAAAATGGTACTTTACTCTTGATCGGTACGTTGGGACTTTGAAAATATTCGGGCGTACGCGGCGCGCTCGGCGCTTCGAACAGCTCCGGTGTCCCCATTATTTTCGATTTACGGCTAAAATAAATTTTTCTAATTTTTTTCAATAACATATTCCTGCTAAAATAACTTTTTTACATAGGGATTAAGCATTTAGAACGATACATTGTTTAAAATAAGGGCACTTTACTCTTGATATTTTACGGTTTTTTCAATTTTCTGAAAAATCCTATCATTAGATTTTTTTAAAAATACGGTATTCTTGCTTAACTAACGTTTCTACATAGGGATTAAGCATTTAGAACGAAATCTAATGTCAGAAAATGGCACTTTACTCTTGACATTTTTCGGTTTTTTCAATTTTCTGGGAAATCCTATCATTAGATTATTTTAAAAATACGATATTCTTGCTTAACTAACGTTTTTACATAGGGATTAAGCATTTAGAACGAAATCTAATGTAGGAAAATGGTACTTTACTCTTGATCGGTACGTTGGGACTTTGAAAATATTCGGGCGTACGCGGCGCGCTCGGCGCTTCGAACAGCTCCGGTGTCCCCATTATTTTCGATTTACGGCTAAAATAAATTTTTCTAATTTTTTTCAATAACATATTCCTGCTAAAATAACTTTTTTACATAGGGATTAAGCATTTAGAACGATACATTGTTTAAAATAAGGGCACTTTACTCTTGATATTTTACGGTTTTTTCAATTTTCTGAAAAATCCTATCATTAGATTTTTTTAAAAATACGGTATTCTTGCTTAACTAACGTTTCTACATAGGGATTAAGCATTTAGAACGAAATCTAATGTCAGAAAATGGCACTTTACTCTTGACATTTTTCGGTTTTTTCAATTTTCTGGGAAATCCTATCATTAGATTTTTTTAAAAATACGATATTCTTGCTTAACTAACGTTTTTACATAGGGATTAAGCATTTAGAACGAAATCTAATGTAGGAAAATGGTACTTTACTCTTGATCGGTACGTTGGGACTTTGAAAATATTCGGGCGTACGCGGCGCGCTCGGCGCTTCGAACAGCTCCGGTGTCCCCATTATTTTCGATTTACGGCTAAAATAAATTTTTCTAATTTTTTTCAATAACATATTCCTGCTAAAATAACTTTTTTACATAGGGATTAAGCATTTAGAACGATACATTGTTTAAAATAAGGGCACTTTACTCTTGATATTTTACGGTTTTTTCAATTTTCTGAAAAATCCTATCATTAGATTTTTTTAAAAATACGATATTCTTGCTTAACTAACGTTTCTACATAGGGATTAAGCATTTAGAACGAAATCTAATGTCAGAAAATGGCACTTTACTCTTGACATTTTTCGGTTTTTTCAATTTTCTGGGAAATCCTATCATTAGATTTTTTTAAAAATACGATATTCTTGCTTAACTAACGTTTTTACATAGGGATTAAGCATTTAGAACGAAATCTAATGTAGGAAAATGGTACTTTACTCTTGATCGGTACGTTGGGACTTTGAAAATATTCGGGCGTTCCAATCGCTCGTCTGTTGCATCATAGCGCGTCTCGGCGCAATCGACCGATTCGCTCGATCCATTATTTTCGATTTACGGCTAAAATAAATTTTTCTCATTTTATTCAATAACATATTCCTGCTTAAATAACTTTTTTACATAGGGATTAAGCATTTAGAACGATACATTGTTTAAAATAAGGGCACTTTACTCTTGACATTTTACGGTTTTTTCAATTTTCTGAAAAATCCTATCATTAGATTTTTTTAAAAATACGATATTCTTGCTTAACTAACGTTTCTACATAGGGATTAAGCATTTAGAACGAAATCTAATGTCAGAAAATGGCACTTTACTCTTGACATTTTTCGGTTTTTTCAATTTTCTGGAAAATCCTATCATTAGATTTTTTTAAAAATACGATATTCTTGCTTAACTAACGTTTTTACATAGGGATTAAGCATTTAGAACGAAATCTAATGTAGGAAAATGGTACTTTACTCTTGATCGGTACGTTGGGACTTTGAAAATATTCGGGCGTTCCAATCGCTCGTCTGTTGCATCATAGCGCGTCTCGGCGCAATCGACCGATTCGCTCGATCCATTATTTTCGATTTACGGCTAAAATAAATTTTTCTCATTTTATTCAATAACATATTCCTGCTTAAATAACTTTTTTACATAGGGATTAAGCATTTAGAACGATACATTGTTTAAAATAAGGGCACTTTACTCTTGATATTTTACGGTTTTTTCAATTTTCTGAAAAATCCTATCATTAGATTTTTTTTAAAAATACGATATTCTTGCTTAACTAACGTTTCTACATAGGGATTAAGCATTTAGAACGAAATCTAATGTCAGAAAATGGCACTTTACTCTTGACATTTTTCGGTTTTTTCAATTTTCTGGGAAATCCTATCATTAGATTTTTTTAAAAATACGATATTCTTGCTTAACTAACGTTTTTACATAGGGATTAAGCATTTAGAACGAAATCTAATGTAGGAAAATGGTACTTTACTCTTGATCGGTACGTTGGGACTTTGAAAATATTCGGGCGTTCCAATCGCTCGTCTGTTGCATCATAGCGCGTCTCGGCGCAATCGACCGATTCGCTCGATCCATTATTTTCGATTTACGGCTAAAATAAATTTTTCTCATTTTATTCAATAACATATTCTTGCTTAAATAACTTTTTTACATAGGGATTAAGCATTTAGAACGATACATTGTTTAAAATAAGGGCACTTTACTCTTGACATTTTACGGTTTTTTCAATTTTCTGAAAAATCCTATCATTAGATTTTTTTAAGAATACGATATTCTTGCTTAACTAACGTTTCTACATAGGGATTAAGCATTTAGAACGAAATCTAATGTCAGAAAATGGCACTTTACTCTTGACATTTTTCGGTTTTTTCAATTTTCTGGAAAATCCTATCATTAGATTTTTTTAAAAATACGATATTCTTGCTTAACTAACGTTTTTACATAGGGATTAAGTATTTAGAACGAAATCTAATGTAGGAAAATGGTACTTTACTCTTGATCGGTACGTTGGGACTTTGAAAATATTCGGGCGTACGCGGCGCGCTCGGCGCTTCGAACAGCTCCGGTGTCCCCATTATTTTCGATTTACGGCTAAAATAAATTTTTCTAATTTTTTTCAATAACATATTCCTGCTAAAATAACTTTTTTACATAGGGATTAAGCATTTAGAACGATACATTGTTTAAAATAAGGGCACTTTACTCTTGATATTTTACGGTTTTTTCAATTTTCTGAAAAATCCTATCATTAGATTTTTTTAAAAATACGATATTCTTGCTTAACTAACGTTTCTACATAGGGATTAAGCATTTAGAACGAAATCTAATGTCAGAAAATGGCACTTTACTCTTGACATTTTTCGGTTTTTTCAATTTTCTGGGAAATCCTATCATTAGATTTTTTTAAAAATACGATATTCTTGCTTAACTAACGTTTTTACATAGGGATTAAGCATTTAGAACGAAATCTAATGTAGGAAAATGGTACTTTACTCTTGATCGGTACGTTGGGACTTTGAAAATATTCGGGCGTTCCAATCGCTCGTCTGTTGCATCATAGCGCGTCTCGGCGCAATCGACCGATTCGCTCGATCCATTATTTTCGATTTACGGCTAAAATAAATTTTTCTCATTTTATTCAATAACATATTCCTGCTTAAATAACTTTTTTACATAGGGATTAAGCATTTAGAACGATACATTGTTTAAAATAAGGGCACTTTACTCTTGACATTTTACGGTTTTTTCAATTTTCTGAAAAATCCTATCACTAGATTTTTTTAAAAATACGATATTCTTGCTTAACTAACGTTTCTACATAGGGATTAAGCATTTAGAACGAAATCTAATGTCAGAAAATGGCACTTTACTCTTGACATTTTTCGGTTTTTTCAATTTTCTGGAAAATCCTATCATTAGATTTTTTTAAAAATACGATATTCTTGCTTAACTAACGTTTTTACATAGGGATTAAGCATTTAGAACGAAATCTAATGTAGGAAAATGGTACTTTACTCTTGATCGGTACGTTGGGACTTTGAAAATATTCGGGCGTTCCAATCGCTCGTCTGTTGCATCATAGCGCGTCTCGGCGCAATCGACCGATTCGCTCGATCCATTATTTTCGATTTACGGCTAAAATAAATTTTTCTCATTTTATTCAATAACATATTCCTGCTTAAATAACTTTTTTACATAGGGATTAAGCATTTAGAACGATACATTGTTTAAAATAAGGGCACTTTACTCTTGACATTTTACGGTTTTTTCAATTTTCTGAAAAATCCTATCATTAGATTTTTTTAAAAATACGATATTCTTGCTTAACTAACGTTTCTACATAGGGATTAAGCATTTAGAACGAAATCTAATGTCAGAAAATGGCACTTTACTCTTGACATTTTTCGGTTTTTTCAATTTTCTGGAAAATCCTATCATTAGATTTTTTTAAAAATACGATATTCTTGCTTAACTAACGTTTTTACATAGGGATTAAGCATTTAGAACGAAATCTAATGTAGGAAAATGGTACTTTACTCTTGATCGGTACGTTGGGACTTTGAAAATATTCGGGCGTTCCAATCGCTCGTCTGTTGCATCATAGCGCGTCTCGGCGCAATCGACCGATTCGCTCGATCCATTATTTTCGATTTACGGCTAAAATAAATTTTTCTCATTTTATTCAATAACATATTCCTGCTTAAATAACTTTTTTACATATGGATTAAGCATTTAGAACGATACATTGTTTAAAATAAGGGCACTTTACTCTTGACATTTTACGGTTTTTTCAATTTTCTGAAAAATCCTATCATTAGATTTTTTTAAAAATACGATATTCTTGCTTAACTAACGTTTCTACATAGGGATTAAGCATTTAGAACGAAATCTAATGTCAGAAAATGGCACTTTACTCTTGACATTTTTCGGTTTTTTCAATTTTCTGGGAAATCCTATCATTAGATTTTTTTAAAAATACGATATTCTTGCTTAACTAACGTTTTTACATAGGGATTAAGCATTTAGAACGAAATCTAATGTAGGAAAATGGTACTTTACTCTTGATCGGTACGTTGGGACTTTGAAAATATTCGGGCGTTCCAATCGCTCGTCTGTTGCATCATAGCGCGTCTCGGCGCAATCGACCGATTCGCTCGATCCATTATTTTCGATTTACGGCTAAAATAAATTTTTCTCATTTTATTCAATAACATATTCCTGCTTAAATAACTTTTTTACATAGGGATTAAGCATTTAGAACGATACATTGTTTAAAATAAGGGCACTTTACTCTTGACATTTTACGGTTTTTTCAATTTTCTGAAAAATCCTATCATTAGATTTTTTTAAAAATACGATATTCTTGCTTAACTAACGTTTCTACATAGGGATTAAGCATTTAGAACGAAATCTAATGTCAGAAAATGGCACTTTACTCTTGACATTTTTCGGTTTTTTCAATTTTCTGGAAAATCCTATCATTAGATTTTTTTAAAAATACGATATTCTTGCTTAACTAACGTTTTTACATAGGGATTAAGCATTTAGAACGAAATCTAATGTAGGAAAATGGTACTTTACTCTTGATCGGTACGTTGGGACTTTGAAAATATTCGGGCGTTCCAATCGCTCGTCTGTTGCATCATAGCGCGTCTCGGCGCAATCGACCGATTCGCTCGATCCATTATTTTCGATTTACGGCTAAAATAAATTTTTCTCATTTTATTCAATAACATATTCCTGCTTAAATAACTTTTTTACATATGGATTAAGCATTTAGAACGATACATTGTTTAAAATAAGGGCACTTTACTCTTGACATTTTACGGTTTTTTCAATTTTCTGAAAAATCCTATCATTAGATTTTTTTAAAAATACGATATTCTTGCTTAACTAACGTTTCTACATAGGGATTAAGCATTTAGAACGAAATCTAATGTCAGAAAATGGCACTTTACTCTTGACATTTTTCGGTTTTTTCAATTTTCTGGGAAATCCTATCATTAGATTTTTTTAAAAATACGATATTCTTGCTTAACTAACGTTTCTACATAGGGATTAAGCATTTAGAACGAAATCTAATGTCAGAAAATGGCACTTTACTCTTGACATTTTTCGGTTTTTTCAATTTTCTGGAAAATCCTATCATTAGATTTTTTTAAAAATACGATATTCTTGCTTAACTAACGTTTTTACATAGGGATTAAGCATTTAGAACGAAATCTAATGTAGGAAAATGGTACTTTACTCTTGATCGGTACGTTGGGACTTTGAAAATATTCGGGCGTTCCAATCGCTCGTCTGTTGCATCATAGCGCGTCTCGGCGCAATCGACCGATTCGCTCGATCCATTATTTTCGATTTACGGCTAAAATAAATTTTTCTCATTTTATTCAATAACATATTCCTGCTTAAATAACTTTTTTACATAGGGATTAAGCATTTAGAACGATACATTGTTTAAAATAAGGGCACTTTACTCTTGATATTTTACGGTTTTTTCAATTTTCTGAAAAATCCTATCATTAGATTTTTTTTAAAAATACGATATTCTTGCTTAACTAACGTTTCTACATAGGGATTAAGCATTTAGAACGAAATCTAATGTCAGAAAATGGCACTTTACTCTTGACATTTTTCGGTTTTTTCAATTTTCTGGGAAATCCTATCATTAGATTTTTTTAAAAATACGATATTCTTGCTTAACTAACGTTTTTACATAGGGATTAAGCATTTAGAACGAAATCTAATGTAGGAAAATGGTACTTTACTCTTGATCGGTACGTTGGGACTTTGAAAATATTCGGGCGTTCCAATCGCTCGTCTGTTGCATCATAGCGCGTCTCGGCGCAATCGACCGATTCGCTCGATCCATTATTTTCGATTTACGGCTAAAATAAATTTTTCTCATTTTATTCAATAACATATTCCTGCTTAAATAACTTTTTTACATAGGGATTAAGCATTTAGAACGATACATTGTTTAAAATAAGGGCACTTTACTCTTGACATTTTACGGTTTTTTCAATTTTCTGAAAAATCCTATCATTAGATTTTTTTAAAAATACGATATTCTTGCTTAACTAACGTTTCTACATAGGGATTAAGCATTTAGAACGAAATCTAATGTCAGAAAATGGCACTTTACTCTTGACATTTTTCGGTTTTTTCAATTTTCTGGAAAATCCTATCATTAGATTTTTTTAAAAATACGATATTCTTGCTTAACTAACGTTTTTACATAGGGATTAAGCATTTAGAACGAAATCTAATGTAGGAAAATGGTACTTTACTCTTGATCGGTACGTTGGGACTTTGAAAATATTCGGGCGTTCCAATCGCTCGTCTGTTGCATCATAGCGCGTCTCGGCGCAATCGACCGATTCGCTCGATCCATTATTTTCGATTTACGGCTAAAATAAATTTTTCTCATTTTATTCAATAACATATTCCTGCTTAAATAACTTTTTTACATAGGGATTAAGCATTTAGAACGATACATTGTTTAAAATAAGGGCACTTTACTCTTGATATTTTACGGTTTTTTCAATTTTCTGAAAAATCCTATCATTAGATTTTTTTTAAAAATACGATATTCTTGCTTAACTAACGTTTCTACATAGGGATTAAGCATTTAGAACGAAATCTAATGTCAGAAAATGGCACTTTACTCTTGACATTTTTCGGTTTTTTCAATTTTCTGGGAAATCCTATCATTAGATTTTTTTAAAAATACGATATTCTTGCTTAACTAACGTTTTTACATAGGGATTAAGCATTTAGAACGAAATCTAATGTAGGAAAATGGTACTTTACTCTTGATCGGTACGTTGGGACTTTGAAAATATTCGGGCGTTCCAATCGCTCGTCTGTTGCATCATAGCGCGTCTCGGCGCAATCGACCGATTCGCTCGATCCATTATTTTCGATTTACGGCTAAAATAAATTTTTCTCATTTTATTCAATAACATATTCTTGCTTAAATAACTTTTTTACATAGGGATTAAGCATTTAGAACGATACATTGTTTAAAATAAGGGCACTTTACTCTTGACATTTTACGGTTTTTTCAATTTTCTGAAAAATCCTATCATTAGATTTTTTTAAGAATACGATATTCTTGCTTAACTAACGTTTCTACATAGGGATTAAGCATTTAGAACGAAATCTAATGTCAGAAAATGGCACTTTACTCTTGACATTTTTCGGTTTTTTCAATTTTCTGGAAAATCCTATCATTAGATTTTTTTAAAAATACGATATTCTTGCTTAACTAACGTTTTTACATAGGGATTAAGTATTTAGAACGAAATCTAATGTAGGAAAATGGTACTTTACTCTTGATCGGTACGTTGGGACTTTGAAAATATTCGGGCGTACGCGGCGCGCTCGGCGCTTCGAACAGCTCCGGTGTCCCCATTATTTTCGATTTACGGCTAAAATAAATTTTTCTAATTTTTTTCAATAACATATTCCTGCTAAAATAACTTTTTTACATAGGGATTAAGCATTTAGAACGATACATTGTTTAAAATAAGGGCACTTTACTCTTGATATTTTACGGTTTTTTCAATTTTCTGAAAAATCCTATCATTAGATTTTTTTAAAAATACGATATTCTTGCTTAACTAACGTTTCTACATAGGGATTAAGCATTTAGAACGAAATCTAATGTCAGAAAATGGCACTTTACTCTTGACATTTTTCGGTTTTTTCAATTTTCTGGGAAATCCTATCATTAGATTTTTTTAAAAATACGATATTCTTGCTTAACTAACGTTTTTACATAGGGATTAAGCATTTAGAACGAAATCTAATGTAGGAAAATGGTACTTTACTCTTGATCGGTACGTTGGGACTTTGAAAATATTCGGGCGTTCCAATCGCTCGTCTGTTGCATCATAGCGCGTCTCGGCGCAATCGACCGATTCGCTCGATCCATTATTTTCGATTTACGGCTAAAATAAATTTTTCTCATTTTATTCAATAACATATTCCTGCTTAAATAACTTTTTTACATAGGGATTAAGCATTTAGAACGATACATTGTTTAAAATAAGGGCACTTTACTCTTGACATTTTACGGTTTTTTCAATTTTCTGAAAAATCCTATCATTAGATTTTTTTAAAAATACGATATTCTTGCTTAACTAACGTTTCTACATAGGGATTAAGCATTTAGAACGAAATCTAATGTCAGAAAATGGCACTTTACTCTTGACATTTTTCGGTTTTTTCAATTTTCTGGAAAATCCTATCATTAGATTTTTTTAAAAATACGATATTCTTGCTTAACTAACGTTTTTACATAGGGATTAAGCATTTAGAACGAAATCTAATGTAGGAAAATGGTACTTTACTCTTGATCGGTACGTTGGGACTTTGAAAATATTCGGGCGTTCCAATCGCTCGTCTGTTGCATCATAGCGCGTCTCGGCGCAATCGACCGATTCGCTCGATCCATTATTTTCGATTTACGGCTAAAATAAATTTTTCTCATTTTATTCAATAACATATTCCTGCTTAAATAACTTTTTTACATATGGATTAAGCATTTAGAACGATACATTGTTTAAAATAAGGGCACTTTACTCTTGACATTTTACGGTTTTTTCAATTTTCTGAAAAATCCTATCATTAGATTTTTTTAAAAATACGATATTCTTGCTTAACTAACGTTTCTACATAGGGATTAAGCATTTAGAACGAAATCTAATGTCAGAAAATGGCACTTTACTCTTGACATTTTTCGGTTTTTTCAATTTTCTGGGAAATCCTATCATTAGATTTTTTTAAAAATACGATATTCTTGCTTAACTAACGTTTTTACATAGGGATTAAGCATTTAGAACGAAATCTAATGTAGGAAAATGGTACTTTACTCTTGATCGGTACGTTGGGACTTTGAAAATATTCGGGCGTTCCAATCGCTCGTCTGTTGCATCATAGCGCGTCTCGGCGCAATCGACCGATTCGCTCGATCCATTATTTTCGATTTACGGCTAAAATAAATTTTTCTCATTTTATTCAATAACATATTCTTGCTTAAATAACTTTTTTACATAGGGATTAAGCATTTAGAACGATACATTGTTTAAAATAAGGGCACTTTACTCTTGACATTTTACGGTTTTTTCAATTTTCTGAAAAATCCTATCATTAGATTTTTTTTTAAGAATACGATATTCTTGCTTAACTAACGTTTCTACATAGGGATTAAGCATTTAGAACGAAATCTAATGTCAGAAAATGGCACTTTACTCTTGACATTTTTCGGTTTTTTTCAATTTTCTGGAAAATCCTATCATTAGATTTTTTTAAAAATACGATATTCTTGCTTAACTAACGTTTTTACATAGGGATTAAGCATTTAGAACGAAATCTAATGTAGGAAAATGGTACTTTACTCTTGATCGGTACGTTGGGACTTTGAAAATATTCGGGCGTACGCGGCGCGCTCGGCGCTTCGAACAGCTCCGGTGTCCCCATTATTTTCGATTTACGGCTAAAATAAATTTTTCTAATTTTTTTCAATAACATATTCCTGCTAAAATAACTTTTTTACATAGGGATTAAGCATTTAGAACGATACATTGTTTAAAATAAGGGCACTTTACTCTTGACATTTTACGGTTTTTTCAATTTTCTGAAAAATCCTATCATTAGATTTTTTTAAAAATACGATATTCTTGCTTAACTAACGTTTCTACATAGGGATTAAGCATTTAGAACGAAATCTAATGTCAGAAAATGGCACTTTACTCTTGACATTTTACGGTTTTTTCAATTTTCTGGGAAATCCTATCATTAGATTTTTTTAAAAATACGATATTCTTGCTTAACTAACGTTTTTACATAGGGATTAAGCATTTAGAACGAAATCTAATGTAGGAAAATGGTACTTTACTCTTGATCGGTACGTTGGGACTTTGAAAATATTCGGGCGTTCCAATCGCTCGTCTGTTGCATCATAGCGCGTCTCGGCGCAATCGACCGATTCGCTCGATCCATTATTTTCGATTTACGGCTAAAATAAATTTTTCTCATTTTATTCAATAACATATTCCTGCTTAAATAACTTTTTTACATAGGGATTAAGCATTTAGAACGATACATTGTTTAAAATAAGGGCACTTTACTCTTGACATTTTACGGTTTTTTCAATTTTCTGAAAAATCCTATCATTAGATTTTTTTAAAAATACGATATTCTTGCTTAACTAACGTTTCTACATAGGGATTAAGCATTTAGAACGAAATCTAATGTCAGAAAATGGCACTTTACTCTTGACATTTTTCGGTTTTTTCAATTTTCTGGGAAATCCTATCATTAGATTTTTTTAAAAATACGATATTCTTGCTTAACTAACGTTTTTACATAGGGATTAAGCATTTAGAACGAAATCTAATGTAGGAAAATGGTACTTTACTCTTGATCGGTACGTTGGGACTTTGAAAATATTCGGGCGTTCCAATCGCTCGTCTGTTGCATCATAGCGCGTCTCGGCGCAATCGACCGATTCGCTCGATCAATTATTTTCGATTTACGGCTAAAATAAATTTTTCTCATTTTATTCAATAACATATTCCTGCTTAAATAACTTTTTTACATATGGATTAAGCATTTAGAACGATACATTGTTTAAAATAAGGGCACTTTACTCTTGACATTTTACGGTTTTTTCAATTTTCTGAAAAATCCTATCATTAGATTTTTTTAAAAATACGATATTCTTGCTTAACTAACGTTTCTACATAGGGATTAAACATTTAGAACGAAATCTAATGTCAGAAAATGGCACTTTACTCTTGACATTTTTCGGTTTTTTCAATTTTCTGGGAAATCCTATCATTAGATTTTTTTAAAAATACGATATTCTTGCTTAACTAACGTTTTTACATAGGGATTAAGCATTTAGAACGAAATCTAATGTAGGAAAATGGTACTTTACTCTTGATCGGTACGTTGGGACTTTGAAAATATTCGGGCGTTCCAATCGCTCGTCTGTTGCATCATAGCGCGTCTCGGCGCAATCGACCGATTCGCTCGATCCATTATTTTCGATTTACGGCTAAAATAAATTTTTCTAATTTTTTTCAATAACATATTCCTGCTTAAATAACTTTTTTACATAGGGATTAAGCCTTTAGAACGATACATTGTTTAAAATAAGGGCACTTTACTCTTGACATTTTACGGTTTTTTCAATTTTCTGAAAAATCCTATCATTAGATTTTTTTAAAAATACGATATTCTTGCTTAACTAACGTTTCTACATAGGGATTAAGCATTTAGAACGAAATCTAATGTCAGAAAATGGCACTTTACTCTTGACATTTTTCGGTTTTTTCAATTTTCTGGGAAATCCTATCATTAGATTTTTTTAAAAATACGATATTCTTGCTTAACTAACGTTTTTACATAGGGATTAAGCATTTAGAACGAAATCTAATGTAGGAAAATGGTACTTTACTCTTGATCGGTACGTTGGGACTTTGAAAATATTCGGGCGTTCCAATCGCTCGTCTGTTGCATCATAGCGCGTCTCGGCGCAATCGACCGATTCGCTCGATCCATTATTTTCGATTTACGGCTAAAATAAATTTTTCTCATTTTATTCAATAACATATTCCTGCTTAAATAACTTTTTTACATATGGATTAAGCATTTAGAACGATACATTGTTTAAAATAAGGGCACTTTACTCTTGACATTTTACGGTTTTTTCAATTTTCTGAAAAATCCTATCATTAGATTTTTTTAAAAATACGATATTCTTGCTTAACTAACGTTTCTACATAGGGATTAAGCATTTAGAACGAAATCTAATGTCAGAAAATGGCACTTTACTCTTGACATTTTTCGGTTTTTTCAATTTTCTGGGAAATCCTATCATTAGATTTTTTTAAAAATACGATATTCTTGCTTAACTAACGTTTTTACATAGGGATTAAGCATTTAGAACGAAATCTAATGTAGGAAAATGGTACTTTACTCTTGATCGGTACGTTGGGACTTTGAAAATATTCGGGCGTTCCAATCGCTCGTCTGTTGCATCATAGCGCGTCTCGGCGCAATCGACCGATTCGCTCGATCCATTATTTTCGATTTACGGCTAAAATAAATTTTTCTCATTTTATTCAATAACATATTCTTGCTTAAATAACTTTTTTACATAGGGATTAAGCATTTAGAACGATACATTGTTTAAAATAAGGGCACTTTACTCTTGACATTTTACGGTTTTTTCAATTTTCTGAAAAATCCTATCATTAGATTTTTTTAAGAATACGATATTCTTGCTTAACTAACGTTTCTACATAGGGATTAAGCATTTAGAACGAAATCTAATGTCAGAAAATGGCACTTTACTCTTGACATTTTTCGGTTTTTTCAATTTTCTGGAAAATCCTATCATTAGATTTTTTTAAAAATACGATATTCTTGCTTAACTAACGTTTTTACATAGGGATTAAGCATTTAGAACGAAATCTAATGTAGGAAAATGGTACTTTACTCTTGATCGGTACGTTGGGACTTTGAAAATATTCGGGCGTACGCGGCGCGCTCGGCGCTTCGAACAGCTCCGGTGTCCCCATTATTTTCGATTTACGGCTAAAATAAATTTTTCTAATTTTTTTCAATAACATATTCCTGCTAAAATAACTTTTTTACATAGGGATTAAGCATTTAGAACGATACATTGTTTAAAATAAGGGCACTTTACTCTTGACATTTTACGGTTTTTTCAATTTTCTGAAAAATCCTATCATTAGATTTTTTTAAAAATACGATATTCTTGCTTAACTAACGTTTCTACATAGGGATTAAGCATTTAGAACGAAATCTAATGTCAGAAAATGGCACTTTACTCTTGACATTTTACGGTTTTTTCAATTTTCTGGGAAATCCTATCATTAGATTTTTTTAAAAATACGATATTCTTGCTTAACTAACGTTTTTACATAGGGATTAAGCATTTAGAACGAAATCTAATGTAGGAAAATGGTACTTTACTCTTGATCGGTACGTTGGGACTTGGAAAATATTCGGCCGTACGCGGCGCGTCTCGGCGCTTCGAACAGCTCCGGTGTCCCCATTATTTTCGATTTACGGCTAAAATAAATTTTTCTAATTTTTTTCAATTACATATTCTTGCTTAGATAACTTTTTTACATAGGGATTAAGCATTTAGAACGACATATTGTTTAAAATAATGGTACTTTACTCTTGTGATTTTTCGGTTTTTTTTGATTATTTGGAAAAATAAATTTTTGTAATTTTTTTAAATACGATATTCGTGATCAGTGAACGATTTCACATATGGATTAAGCATTTAGAATCGTGCGGAAGCGTTATTAAAAAAGTTTACTCGATGCGATGGGACTTTGAAAAGTTTGTGAAAATTTTCATATTGGGAAAAAATGTGTAATTTTTTGTCTAGTTTACGGTAGTGTAATTTATTTTAATGTTTACTATAAATTTTTTTTTCGTTCGTTCACGCGCTATGTTACAACAGCACGGCCGGGCGGTCTGTTGCCGCGGCGGTTTACACTCATAAGCGCGCGTGCTATTCGGCCGGCGGCGCCGGCGTCCTTGCCGGCCGTTCGGTATCTATAAGAGATACACGGTCCGTGCGAGGCGGACGGAGCAGAGCGGGTTTTGGGCCAATTCTACGATCTCGGTCGAGAAGCTGTCTCAGAGCTCCTTCGGGGCTTCGGTCCTGACTGTTTCGTGCCGTTTACGTTACGGACTTTTCTCCACACAGCGTGGCCACGGGTCGGTGTCTTTGACCGAATGGCCCATATGTGGCAAGCCCTACGGGGTTGGTTACCCGTATGCACTTTGTATGTATACTCGTACTCACTGAGCAATCGACTCTTCTGTCCGAGCGATGGAAAAATTTTTTAAAATGCATCTGTAAGATTTGGAAGCAAATCGTACCAATTGAAAACTGTGGCTAAAATGAATAGCCCAGTGGAGAGAGAAAACTATCAAAAAACTGATTTTTTAAATCAAGAGGTGTCAGAAATCGAAATGCCTAGCGCGAGCGGAAGAACACGCTTTCTCGCCAGTCCAGCATGTGTCCTGTCCGTTCTTCCTCGGCTTGCCGATTTTGCCCAGATCAGAGGTTTCGTGCTTCCGGCGGTCAGAAGATCAGCGTGAGCGTACGCGCTTCCACGACTATGGCATCACCCATGTACTTTTTCCTTTGAATATATTTGAGTACATAAAAAATATTAAAACATATAGAGAGAACTGTGTCTTGGATCTTAAAAATTTGTCAATAGCGATGATATATTATTACTTAACTTGAAGTATTTGTACGTTTTAGCTGGGACGTACATTTATCTTACAAGATGTTAATAGCGAGACTCTTGAAGATAAAATTATCTTGTGATTTTATGAAGGCAAAGATAGAAACGTACGAAGCTGGCGTACGTAGAAAAATGTGATTTTACGATAGAACAAAAATATAATACGTACGTTTTTGGGCGTACGGTAAAATATCTGTATGGTAGAAAAATGAAAGAAATTGAGCGTTAAAGAAGATATGTTACAAGCGCGGAATGTGGCAAAACTTGTACATATTTGAAAGAGAAAAGTGGTGTGTCGACCTGACATATATATATGAAACAGGCGACGATGGAAAAGGATTTAAATTTTGTCCATTTTAT
>NW_027476290.1:300000-310000 GCF_051020955.1 Megalopta genalis
TGCGTTGCGTAGGCCATCTTCTCGATAGAGAGAAAGCCAATGTATTCTTTTTTCTTTCTTTACACACACACACACAGTTGTAGTAGGACAGGGAGGGATGCGAGCGTGCTAATCACGCTTCCTCAAGTCTTCGCTGTGGTGTAAAAAAAAAAGAAAAAAAGGAATCGTTGGGAAAGTCCAAAGGACGAAAATATCGGGCAGTCTGAAGATAACTTAATGCTCGTTTACATTGGTATCAAGAGAGACCGGCTTGTGTAGCTCGTTTCAATGCTGTGTCGTTGTCATTGACACCCTACTCTGTTGCGCGCTAGTGGCAGCATGAGCGTGGGACGTATATATATATGACACCCAGCTAGAGCCGGCCGTGAGTCCGTCCGGTGTAAATAACGACGAAAGGAGAGAGAAACTTTTCGAATCCAGTATCGGGTTGATAATTGTCCAGTTTGAATATCCATATCCCCGTCGTTTTTGGAGGTGATATACTCTCTGTGTTTCTTCGATAGAAGGCTTTTCAATGTTCTATTCGCTCCGACCGTCGAACTTGCAAGAAAACAGTGGTTTTGGATTTGCTCGTACATATATATATGGTTTCGACGGAAATATCTCGTTCTTTAAGGGACAATTATGTCGTTGTACGACGACTCCCGAATCTCCTTCGCGCGCTGGTTGGAGCTCTTCGGGTATCGGCTTGTTCCGAAATATAACACAAAAATGTGGTGGATAGCAAATACACATTATATATATATGAGAGAATAAAAGGGAAAAATTACCCTGAACGGTGGATCACTTGGCTCGTGGGTCGATGAAGAACGCAGCTAATTGCGCGTCAACGTGTGAACTGCAGGACACATGAACATCGACATTTCGAACGCACATTGCGGTCCACGGATACAATTCCTGGACCACGCCTGGCTGAGGGTCGTTTACGTACTTATAAACTGCTTGCGTTGATGGCACTTGTTGCCTATATACGTACGAGCGAATGATGGGCGCTTCGTCGGCGTTTGTCGCGGTCCTATGAATATTGAGAAATTTTACGTACGTCTAACAGTCTTCGAGAGAGATGGAAATCGTGTTCGAACTAGCGTGAGTGTGGAAGGCGGTGTCGTGTGTCGTATATGTTTTATATACGTCCGCCCGTCTGAAACACCGCTTCGAAGCGGTGACAAAATCTTTTTCGGGACGATTCGTATCCGTAGAACTATCGAGATTTCACTGGTACATTTTCAACGCGCTCCCGACGTCGCCTGAAATGAAACGAGATGGGTTTAACCCACGAAAGCGTACTACACGAGTCTGTCCTATGTGAAGACTGTGTACAGAGATCGAACGAACGCATGAAAGAAATTGAACGAAAGAACACATAACCCGCAAAAATATAGAGTAGAATTGTGACCGTTGCTTCGAATTTGAATTTATATGTATATATATATCATAGCCCCAGGGAGTGGAACCTATGAGTGTGGAAGGATGTCTCTTACCGTTATGTTGCCAGAGGAAAAAAAGTCTCTCTCTTCGTACGACACATTTGTGTACGAATTGTATCGATGGCTATATAGATCCGATGTTGCACATATTCTGAGTAAAGAACACCCCACCCGGGTTACCGTCCTAAAACTCTTCTATTGGTGTGGCTATGATGTGTGTGTCAACGCAATCGCGAGTCTGGTTCTACGGGAAAACCGTTTGTCGGTCGCCCCATATATCTTTTTGTTCTCTTCAAATGATCGAATAGCGAAACCGCACGAGATCAATCGGTCGTCTAGTCCCCGAAAGTACTTTTCGGACGGACGTTAAAGTTATACCGATTGTAATCGTCTTGCGAGTGTTTCGAAGATCTATATTTGGAGAGGATATCGAATTTTATAAAAGATATATTGGTGAGGCGCGATAAACGGTTTTTTTTTTGCTTTAAGGGTTTTTTGTGTTTTTTTTATTTTTTTTTTTTTTTTGTGTTGCTCTGTACACGTTTCGCAAAATGCTTTCGGGGGGGGAAGCTCTGAAAAAATTTTTTTTCACGTTCCGACGACCTCAGAGTAGGCGAGATTACCCGCTGAATTTAAGCATATTACTAAGCGGAGGAAAAGAAACTAACCAGGATTTCCTTAGTAGCGGCGAGCGAACAGGAATTAGCCCAGCACTGAATCCCGCGGAGTTCCGCCGTTGGGAAATGTAGTGTTCAGGAGGGTCAATTTATCCCGTAACGTCGCAACCGCGTCCAAGTCCATCTTGAATGGGGCCATTTATCCATAGAGGGTGCCAGGCCCGTAGCGACCGGTACGCGTTTCGGGAGGACCTCTCCTTAGAGTCGGGTTGCTTGAGAGTGCAGCCCTAAGTGGGTGGTAAACTCCATCTAAGGCTAAATATGACCACGAGACCGATAGCGAACAAGTACCGTGAGGGAAAGTTGAAAAGAACTTTGAAGAGAGAGTTCAAGAGTACGTGAAACCGTTCAGGGGTAAACCTGAGAAACCCAAAAGATCGAATGGGGAGATTCATCGATAACGAGGCTCGGCTTCCGTTGGCGTGCGATACCCCGAATGGTTCCCTTCGTGGATGCCAATGCGAGGGCACACCGTCTTCGGCAAATGTTCCGGCAACGTAGTCGTGCACTTCTCCCCTTGTAGAACGTCGCGACCCGTTGCGTGTCGGTCTACGGCACGAGTTGTTGACTGTCGGCGTCGTCTTCGCGCGTACACGACAGACGCTCGATCGCCCGGCCGGCTGCGTGACGGTACACTATTTTACGGTATTGGGCCGCAACTTGCTCCATTTTCGAATGTATTTGCGTTCAGGCCCGCCGCAAGCTCGGTTAGTAAATTACCCGGATGGTACGGACCTGGTGCCGGCTCCGGGCCTAGCCAGCTGTTGGCAGGCGGTGTCCTCGAACTGGCCAACCTTTTTTGAACAACATTACCGGTCAGCGACGCTACTGCTTTGGGTACTTTCAGGACCCGTCTTGAAACACGGACCAAGGAGTCTAACATGTGCGCGAGTCATTGGGACTCGATTAAACCTAAAGGCATAATGAAAGTGAAAGTTGACCTTTGCGTCGACCGAGGGAGGATGGGCCGCGTCACGATGCGGCCTCGCACTCCCGGGGCGTCTCGTTGTCATAGCGAGAAGAGGCGCACCCAGAGCGTACACGTTGGGACCCGAAAGATGGTGAACTATGCCTGGTCAGGACGAAGTCAGGGGAAACCCTGATGGAGGTCCGTAGCGATTCTGACGTGCAAATCGATCGTCGGAACTGGGTATAGGGGCGAAAGACTAATCGAACCATCTAGTAGCTGGTTCCCTCCGAAGTTTCCCTCAGGATAGCTGGCACTCGCTCGTTCTTTTCAATGGACGTTTGCGAGTCTCATCTGGTAAAGCGGGCTGTGGCGTGTTCATGTACAGCATTGAATATGCTGTACTACTCCCTACCGGGGGACTGTTGTCACTTGTGGCTGCAGTCCCCCGCGTCACGTTATGCGGTTTTTCTGGTCTGACCGGAATGCCGCATTTTCGTCGTCTGAGCGCGCCACGTAGCAGCATGCCGCTGGATCTAGAAATCGGGATGCAACCAATCACCTGGGCAACCCAGGCCGCAAGGGGCAAACGTGCCCTAGCCACACTTGAGCCTCCACGAAAAAGGTACCGCTGGATAGCTCGTGTTCTCAAAACGCAGCGAACCGAACGAAGTGTGGTGGAGAGGAAGAGGCAGCCTCTCCGACTGCTGTCTCCCGCGTGTTTGCCGTGCGTGGCGACCCTTGTCGTCGGAAAAGAGGATCCTGGGATCTGAGGGGGCCCTCTCCTGCGGGTGAGACGTCCCCAACACGTACCTTTGGCCTCTGCTTCGGCTAGATGGGAGGCTGGACGAGAAAAGCAGCCCTGGTCCAGTCAATCGGCTTGGAACGACCATACGCTTCGGCGAGTGGGTTCTGACGGGCGAGGACGCGGGCTGGGTTGAGTAATCGGCCCAGTCAGCAGACTATGTCCGGTGCGTAGCCCTAACCCAGCCTGATGGCGGGTTCCAAAATGTGTGGGTCGGTGGTGGCCGGGGAGCGTACCGGATGAAGGCAAAGATCTAAATATGGGATCTAAAAAATTGAAAGTACAAATTGAACGTTCGAAGTCGGCGGGTCCAGCTCCTACTCGGAGTGAAGCCGTCGCCACAGACGCGGAAGCTACAGCAGCAGCTGTTAGCCCTCCTGCGTCTGCGAAAAAGACAAGGTCCGGGAAGGTGTTAAACATCGCCAATCCTCGTGTGACCTTGGAGAGATGCGTGACACCCACGCGAGCGGTCTCGGTGAAAACTGAGGCCACGGAAGAAGGCGCGCCGGACACCGGTAACGTGGGGACAGCGCCCAAGTCGGGGGACTCCCCCAGCCGCAAGGCTGGGAAGGAGAAACCCAGAAAAATCGAATCAGTCAAAGACACGCTCGTGAAGGTGCAACCGGCACCCGTGCGTGTCGAAGACCCCGAAGGTGGCGGTTGGAAAACCGTCACCAAAAAGTCGAAGCGTGCCAAGCCAGTCGCACCTACTGGCAAGGCCGCAGCAAACCAGGCCAGGAAATCGAAGGGGACGGTTTCCGGGCACAAGGTACGGCCTCTCGATCTCGTGAGAGACGAAGCCTTCAGGCGAGTATCGGAGATACGGACCTTTTGCTTTCGACCCGAGTCGAAAGTCAACAAGGAGTCCGGGTCGAAGATACTGGCAGAAGTCGGAGCACTCAACGAGTTGGTCCAGGAGCTGATTCAACGAAACAGCTTCGTCGAAGGGCAACTCGCCGCGGTCAGGGCGGACCTAAAAGCGCGTCCTGCCGTAATGAGTGCGGCGCGACCTGGGCCGTCCAAGGGAACCCTCCCGAAGACGGTCTCCAATGCCGCGCAGTTGACCTACGCCCAAGTGGCAAAGGTCAACCAGTCAGCGACTCCGGAGGCGAGAAGACCACCGACACAATACGTGGTGCGTATCTTCCCGCCAAAGGATAAAGGACAGAACAGCGATGCTACTAAGAGAGCTGTTCTGTCGATCGTAAAACCTGCGAAGGAGGCGATCCGTGTCAGATCGGTTCGACGCATCCACTCCGGTGGCATCGTCGTCGAAACCGATCGCAAGGAGGACCTAAAAGCCTTCGTAGGCAATAAGAAGCTGGCGAGTGCGGGACTGTCCGTCTCCTTGCCCAGCAAACGGGACCCCGAGGTCCTGATTTATGACATTCCGAAAGGGATGGGCAAGGAGGAAATTGCCTCCAGTCTTTGGAGGCAAAACCTCTCTGAGGCGTCCCAGAAGGATGTGCCTTCGGGTGTTCGGGTCAGTCGCATGGCTGGCAAGACCCCGGAGACAGCCAACTGGGTAGTGGCCGTCAGTCCGCAGATTCGTCGGCGGCTGGCGCAGAGAGGGGACCGGGTGTACCTCGGGTGGAGTTCCTGTCGTGTGCGGGACTTCATACAGGTCACCCGATGCTATAAGTGCCAGCGCTTCGGGCACACGGCGAAGCGCTGCAAATTCAAAGAGGATGTCTGCGGACATTGTGCCGAAAAAGGGCACGGCTATGCCCTCTGTAACAGGAAGAGCAAGCCTCCGGTCTGCTCCAACTGTAAAGACAGAGGGCGACCATTTGAACACAAGTCGCGAGACCCGGCCTGCGCCTCCTATCAGGAAGCGCTGGTTTTGGAGATGTCTCGCGTTAGACAAGAATAATTTGAATTGAATGGATAGTACAAACGACCGGCGACGCTCGAGAGTCATACGGGTCATGCAGCATAACATGCAGCGGGCCCGAAACGTGACCGACGAAGTCCGGACTGAGATGCATAGGCGAGGGGTAGATGTGTTGCTTGCACAAGAGCCATATAGCTGGCGGGGTACTGTGCCCGGGCTAGGCTTGAGAACGAGGCTGATCACGGCAGGCGAACCGGTGATGGCTGCAATAGCGGTCAGAAACCCGGATCTAACCGTGGTCAAAGTCTCTAACTTGTGCGACACGCATTTGTCCTGTGTCAGCATCTCGGGTTCGTTTGGGAGCTTCTTCCTGATCAGCCAGTACTTTCAATGCTCCGATGACGTTGAATCAGGTCTGGCGCGGTTGGAGAGAGCTCTTTCCGCACTTAAGCATAACCGAGTCATTATCTCTGCCGACGTTAACGCGAAATCAGCCCAGTGGGGCAGCGCGGAGACGGACGTGAGAGGCCGTAAACTCGAAGAGTTTATCGTGAGCCATGGCTTGGTTGTCTTGAACGAGGCTGGAAACGCTCCGACGTTTTCCAGCCCTAGTGGACAGTCATACATCGACGTCACACTATCGACACCTGATATTTGCGACAAGGTGCGAGGTTGGAAGGTCCGCGAGGACCTGACGACCAGCGACCACCGAGTCATAGAGTTTTCTTTGAGTTTTTGCGCCGAGGACGGTGCTGCCGAAATTAGTAGCAACAGCAGCACCAACCGGAACGGATTATTACCAAGGTTCCGACTCCGAAGCGCAAAATGGCCCGAGTTCGACAAGGCGCTGCAGGAAAGTAAGAGGAGTATATCCCCCGATCCATTGAACAATAAGGGGGATGTCGAACATCTAGCACAGGAGATCGAAAGAATGATCGTCCAAGCGTGCGACTCCTCGATGCCAACCAAGCAGTGGCATTCAAAATCCGTCCCATGGTGGACGGCCGACCTGACGAGGCAAAAGAGGCGAGTCTACAAACTTAGACGAGCCTCGCAGAACGCAGCATGTTCAGAGGAGCAGAGGGCGGCCAAGAGGACCGAGTATCTTAAACAGAGAAAGGCCTACAAAGCCGCCATCAAAGCTGCTCGGTCGCACAGCTGGCGTGCATTCGTGACCGAGCAGGGAAACAAGGAACCCTGGGGCCTCATTTATAAGATCACGAGGCAGAAGATGACAGCCAGCACGGTCATCTCGAATATAAATCGTAACACTGCCCAGGGTTACACCACAGACTGGGACTCCACCGCTTCCGCGCTGCTGGAGGGGTTAATTCCGGACGATAGCCCCGCGAATGACTCCCCGGATCATGCGCGAGTCAGGAGGGAAGCTGCCATCGAGCCGGAGAGTGAGGACGCCAGTCCCTTCACCCTCTCGGAGCTCAGATCGGCGGTCAACCGACTGAAGAGCGGCAAGTGTCCAGGCCTAGATCGGATCGAGCCGGAGATTTTAAAACGTTCGTGTAATACAATCTCACGCGAGCTCCTCCGACTCTACAACGGATGCCTGGCACACGGAGTCTTTCCCGTGGAATGGAAAGTCGGGTCCATCATTACCATCCTTAAAGGACCCGAGAAACCTGAAACGGAGATAAAGTCCTACAGACCAATATGCTTGCTTTCGGTCGTAGGCAAAGTCTTGGAGAAGCTAATCGCTACGCGATTAGCTAGTTTGTTTTTGCACCCCGACTACGCCTCCGATCGGCAATACGGATTCAGGCCGCATCGATCCACGACTGATGCCGTGGTAAAGATGAGGGAGCTTGCGTCCGGTCGAGAGGAAAAGTATGTCGTGGGTCTGCTCTTCGACATTGCTGCGGCCTTTGATAATGTCTGGTGGCCAAGCATACTCAACGCGTTGAGGAAGCGAGGCTGCCCAAAAAACCTATTTAGATTGGTGGTCGACTACTTCGACGGCCGCGTGGTGACTATGGTGTCTGATCGCGGTGCAGTGCGGAAGAAAGTCACTAAGGGCTGCCCACAGGGATCGATTCTTGGTCCGAGCTGTTGGAACTTAGTCTTCGACGAGGTTCTACAGCTCCTATCGAACGCCGGGCTCGCTTGCGAGCCCATCGCCTATGCAGACGACCTTCTTGTCTTGATCTTCGCGAACAGCAGGAAGGGTCTAGAAAGCAATGGCCAATTGGTTGTGGACACCATTTCTCGCTGGTGCGACCAGCAGAAATTGTCGCTGTCTGCGACCAAGACCGAGATGGTATTCTTAAAAGGCTCTCTCGACAGAGAGAGGCCACCTGTGATAAAAGTAGGAGGTCGGAATATTGCCGTCAAGGACTCTGTGCGTTACCTTGGCGTGCATTTTGACTCTAGACTGGGTATCCATTCCCATGTCGAGTATTTGAATGCTAAGTCCTTGCGAACGTTTAATGCGCTAGCAAGGATTGCTAAGTCGAACTGGGGATTGGGATATCGGACGATGCGTACTTTGTACCGCGGCTTGTTTGTCCCAATCGTCACGTATGCTGCCGCGGGCTGGGCAGACCGCCTTACCTCTGGGACGAGTAAAGTGCTCACCAGGGCGCAGAGGCATGTTCTGCTTGGCTGCGTCAAAGCCTACAGGACAGTCTCCACTGATGCGATCCCCGTGATCGCCGGGGAGATACCTGTGGACTTGGCGATAGCGGAGTTCAGCTGCGTGTACAAAGCCAGGAAGAAACTCGGGTTCCAACATGGAACCTATCAAGTGAGTCAGGCCGAATTGGCTGACGAAGTCGTCACCGAAGCCCAAGTTCGCAGAAGGCTGAGGGAGGCGACTTTAGAGATGTGGCAGCAGAGATGGTCGTCCTCGACGAAGGGTAGGGAAACCTTCCAATACTTCGGCGAGGTATCAGACCGTCTCTCAGCGAGCTGGATCAGAGTCGACCATGATGTAGCGCAGTTCTTGAGCGGACACGGAGACTTCCGTGCGAAGCTCAAGACGTTCGCCCTGGTCGACGACGAGTTGTGCGAATGTGGGGAGGAGGAAACTCCAAACCACGTCCTCTACGATTGTCAGCGTTACGTAGAGGACAGGGAACACCTACGCCAGGCGGCGATTCGAGAAGGATTTCAGTGGCCAATCGACAAAGCCAGCCTGGTGTCAGAGCAGCTGTTTCAGGAGTTCCGAAAATTCGCACGATCCGTAAGCAAGACTAAGAAGCGAACATAGAACGAAACTGCATACGGAGCGTGGACTCGTCCAGCTCCGTTGATGTACGGCATGCTGGGCGAACCCCTCGGGGTTCGTCCCCTCGGGCCAGGCTGAAGCCCCTCTTGCGGAGATAAAAGACTTTAACACTACTCCGTAAGAGTGCCTGGATTGGGTTGGACTCGAGGTGGCAGTGGGAGTAGCACGCTGTCTTCCCCTGATGCGATGGTGAACGAAGGTAGAGCCCGAACATCAGGCACAAGTCGCAAGAGCGGCCGGTATGGTCCACCAAGGACTTAGGTACGGCCCGTCTCTCAGAGACCACAGTTTGACGACAACACTAACTGTCCCTATCTACTGGCGGTGGCGGTCTGTGGCCACCCAGGGCGGGAGATAACCCCCGAACTAGCCCTCGCGTAGGAGGGTTGATCGGCCGAGTCGATGGGTGTATCGGCGATGAAGGCATTAGAGACCGTCAGTGCGTCGTACACGTAGTACTTCGCATAATGGCGAGGCCCTGATTTAGCATACGGGCTGTGGCGTGTTCTTTGTACAGCACTGTATGTGCTGTATGACTTCCGACTGGGGAACTGTTGTCACTCGTGGCATCAGTTCCCCAGTTTACGTTAAACGGTTTTTCAGACCGTTTTTCGTGGGCGGAACACGCCACTAGACAACACTCCGCTGGGCTCAGGAATACATGGGATGCAATCAATCCCCTGGGCAACCCAGGCCGCAAGGGGCAAACGTGCCCTAGCCACACTTGAGCCTCCACGAAAAAGGTACCGCTGGATAGCTCGTGTTCTTAAATACGCAGCGAACTGAACGAAGTGTGGTGGAGAGGAAGAGGCAGCCTCTCCGACTGCTGTCTCCCACGTGTTTGCCGTGCGTGGCGACCCTTGTCGTCGGAAAAGAGGATCCTGGGATCTGAGGGGGCCCTCTCCTGCGGGTGAGACGTCCCCAACACGTACCTTTGGCCTCTGCTTCGGCTAGATGGGCGGCTGGACGAGAAAAGCAGCCCTGGTCCAGTCAATCGGCTTGGAACGACCACACGCTTCGGGCAAGTGGGTTCTGCTGGGCGAGGACGCGGGCTGGGTAAGGAAACCGACCCAGCCAGCAGACTATATTCGGTGCGTAGCCCTAACTCA